>NC_137017.1:29319112-29496612 GCF_032717465.1 Coenobita brevimanus
ATAATAATAATAATATTATTATTATTATTATTATTATTATTATTATTGTCAACCACTTTTCGACGATGCCGTAATTTCCACTATTTTTCTCTACGCTTAAGCCACATCACTAAGTTCAGGAGACACCCACTGCAATTGTAGCCTTAGAATTAGTCTGTCAGTCTCTTTACAACGAGCGGCATTTCTTTGAGGTCATTATTGCTCTCTAGTTAACGTGCCATCGTGGTAAACGGGGTGAGACTGCTGAATATCTGCTGTATACCTATATCAAAATCTGTCCATCTATTTGTCTATGGTTTCTGTATGTATTTATGTATGTGTGTGAATATATGTACGTATGTATGCATGTACTGTATGTATGTATGTATATTTACGGTATGTATATCTTCGTCTGTCTATATCTATTTCTGTCTAGCTCTGTCTATGTTTCTATCTGCCTGGCTATCTATAAAGCTTATTCATGTATATTTCACCGTTCTAACATGTAAACTGATCGTCTTTTTTTTTCTTTCAGTCCATTGTGTCTTTGGTAAGGTACATGCATAAACTGCCGTAATATGTCTCTACTGGCAGCTTCGGTTGCAGTTAAATTAGTTACCTAGATATTTATTGTGCTGAGTTCGGGAGATGAATGTATAGTATATGTAAATCTTGCTGGTTTAGTGTGTGTGTGTGTGTGTGTGTGTGTGTGTGTGTGTGTGTGTGTGTGTGTGTGTGTGTGTGTGTGTGTGTGTGTGTGTGTGTGTGTGTGTGTGTGTGTGCGTGTGTGTGTGTGTGTGTTCTTTCGCCCTGTACTGTATGTTGTGTTGTGCTGTGCTACGCTGTAATGTACTATTCTATGTTGCTTTGTATAGTGGTTCATTATATCAGTCTAGTATTTCTGTACATGTTCCTCTTGCTCTTGCTACCACCTTGCCATTTCATTCAACTTTGAGCCTATTCATAACGGAGGTTTTTCCTTACATTACTGACGTGACGAAGCGTTGCGAGTACTGAGTCTTGCTTCCTCTCTTACCACGTCCTCAGTGGAGATTTTCCACCCTTATCGCGAGGAGAAGTATCCTCGTCGAATAAAATCGCCCGGAGGTAAGAAGAATGAAATGAAAAGTTGTCGTAGTACTGAAGAGGTTAATCATAGCCAGAGGACGTCGTTTGTTTTCTTCTTACTGCTGCCTGACGATTTTATTCCTTGCACACCAGCTAATACAGACGATATATAAAAAAAAAAATCTAACGCCGGCTGACTGAAATCGTCTGAAGATACGGGAATAAGAACGAAAAAGACGCTATCGTTTTGAAAGGGTTTACCCATTAATGATAGGGAGAACTCTGGTATTTCACTTCCTTTAGGGCCAGACAATTATATTCAGCTGAAAGTGAGTCCTACGCCTGAGAGCGAGTCCTAGGAGCCTGTGAGTGAGTCCTAGGAGCCTGAGAGTGTTAATACTGTCAACGACTAACGTTCGTGGTAGGGACAACACCAGTATTTTCTTCCTGCTAACTCCAGGCGATTTATTCAGCTGAGAGTAACTTAAAGGAGTCTCAGGATATTAAGATCTACTGTACATTATTTCCTTGGTGTTTAGTGAATATTTACACAGCTGAAATGTTTCTGGCTGAGCATGAAGGCATATCCCCTGACATTATCAGAGAAAAGGCTATTTATGTGTGCGTGGGAATTAGTATGCGAGGGAAAAGCCGATGACAGGCAGGCTGAGTGATGAGGCAGGCTGGTTGGTTGGTGGGGCAAGTTAGTTGGTTGTGTGGTGAGGCAGGTTGGTTGGTTGTGTGGTGAGGCAGGTTGGTTGGTTGGAGGGGCAGGTTGAATGATGAGAGAGGGTGAGTGGTGAGGCAGTGTGAGTACTGGGTAGTGAGGCAGGTTGGGTGGTGAGGCAGGTTGGGTGGTGAGGCAGGTTGGGTGGTGAGATAGATTGGGTGGTGAGAGAAGTGGAGTGGAGGGTAAGTTAAGCACAGGAGAAAGCAGACAAAAAATGAGATAGAAAATAGGGTATAGAGGAAGGGTGAGGCAGGTAGGGGAGTGAGTGAGGCAGGCAGGGGAGTGAGTGAGGCAGGTAGGGGAGTGAGTGAGGCAGATAAGGGAGTGAGTGAGGCAGGTAGGGGAGTGAGTGAGGCAGGTAGGGGAGTGAGTGAGGCAAGCTAGCGGAGTGAGTGAGGCAGTAAGTGGAGTGAATGAGACAGGTAGGTGAGTAAGTGAGGCAGGTAGTGGAGTGAATGAGACAGGTAGGAGAGTAAGTGAGGCAGGTGGGAGAGTGAGTGAGGCAGGTAGGGGAGTGAGTGAGGCAAGGTGGGAAGTGAGGCAGGGAGCCAAAGGAGGAAGAGATGAAAAGGCAAGTAGAAAGAGTAAGAGGAAAGTGATGGAGGAGGAGGAGGAGGAGGAAGAGGAAGCGGAGGAGGGTAGAGGCAGGAAGAGGAAGAGGTGGTGGTGGTCTGGGACTGACAGAACTAAGCCACAAAAGCGAATTGGGTGCGCGTTTTTCTTTTTAGGTAACCCAATGATTTTTTAAGGGAGAACAGAGACCCACAGTGGCACCCTGGGTAAATTAATGAGTAGATAGATCAGTGAATTGCATGTTAATTGAATAGATAGAATAATGAATAAATTGGATAAAGGTTGGATTAAATTTATACATGTGCAGACACCTAGACAGATTAATGAATACAGATACATACATAGCCTACATACATATATACATAGGCAACTCGCAAGATATGACTGGTGAATAATAGTGAATTATATAGATACGTAACCAGACACACAGACAAATGTGTGAGTTCGTATATAATTGACTAAAAAAAAAAAAGTGTTTGAGTTTCATGTATGCATGGGTGTTAAGCAGATATAGGTAGGTAAATGTGTGCAGAGAGAGAGAGAGAGAGAGAGAGAGAACAGAAGAGCCAAACACGGGCGAAATCCTATGCTAATACGATGCACAATTTACATACATTGAGGCAACGCAAGAGAAAGGACGCCAGATAATTAAGGAAGGCCGGATTAGACAGACTAGTGACTGATAGGGGCACAGGGAGGATGGGAACACAGGCTGATACACAAAAACATAGACGCATTTCTTGTTGTTGCTTAACCCCGGTCTGTCTAGCCGAAAAGATTTTTGACCTCATGTAAGCAACTGCTTCTGTGGGTCAGTCCGATAGATACAGAACAGTACATTGTAGAGAGAACCAACAATCCGTTGAAGTAGATAGAACCTCTTTGCGTTTGAACCCTGGTCCTTCTCCACGGTGAGGTGCAGGGAAAAATGAGGTGGTTTGGCTCCCGAGTGGACATCATAGCTGCTCCACCCCACATGTGGATTCCCTATCAGCGCTAGACAGAAATAAACGGGAAACGAGGGTAGAGGGATTGCGAAAATTTCCTTGGATCGATAGCGATAAACAGGCTGGGACATATACAGGCTGATCCATATATAACCCTCTTCTTTCATTCCGCTGGGCATTTTTTTTTTTCTTCTGTTGCAGGGAGAGTTCAGTCAGTGTTACCAGTTTCTGCCCTGCTTCATTTATTCATTTCCTACTCCCACTGCCAGATCCACACCCACACCTGCAGAGTGACCCGTTCCCACAACACACACGAGTACGATACCATCAGGAGAGTTTTTAGTGAAGCGAAATTTATGGATCTCCCTTTATGCATGTGAACACAGACGGGGAAGAGACAGAGAGGAAAGGCTGGAGTAGATATACAGAAGGCCCGACAAGGAGAGAGACAACCAACGACTGAGAGCAAAAGTAGTCTGTTTACCAGTACTTGCTGCTACTTGTCTTTTAAACCTAATGTGACCAGGTATTTCGAACTGAACGGACCTTGATGTTGTTGTTGTTGTTATTATTATTATTATTTTATTATTATTATTATTACTTTGGAACTTGCTATAGAAGAGACAAGTTTTAGTGTTTCGGCCGTTTATTCTGCATTTTAAATATTAAAAATGTATGTCCTCGTATGTAAAACACACCAACAAACAAACAAACAGATAAACAAAGACGGGAAAGGATTACTAGGAGGCACATAACCGAAACACGGGCAGGCAGAAAGAAAATAAGTGGGAAAGCATAGACGAAGAGAGGGATTTATGGACAAGTATAGATGATGAAGGGGTTTAGCGTGGACAACAGGGATTATTCTGGCAAAAATCAGACAACGAGATGCATGAGGAAGACAGGGAAATGTAGGGAAATGAGATGGGGAGACAGATATTAACAGACAGAGAACAAGGGTCCACAGAAGAAAACCGATTGACAAACCTGTAGAATTATAATAAGAGCAGATAAATCGCTAGACAGACGAGAGAGAGAGAGAGAGAGAGAGAGAGAGAGAGAGAGAGCGAGCAGACTAGACTGACGAAAAAACGAACAAGTTTTAAACAGACAGACAGACAGATACCTACAAATCAGTGAGGAAGTTAATTTATCAGTTACGAAGACAAACATACTGCAAGAGAATACAGAACGACAAGTGGACTGGCAGCCCAAACCAGCAGACGTGTTATACTGACAGAGAATGAACAGGCACTTAGATAAGCATTGTGTCAGACAGTAAAAAGAAAGCCTTAGATAAATACTAAGACAGACAGACGGACAAGCACATATTAGTGAAAACAAGGAACGAAGTAAGCAGACAAGAGAAAAAGAAAAGCACGGAGACGGACGAAACGAAGCAGAGACACGTTCGACCTGACATGGCGAATAGATCCCACCCAACCAACTAACAAGGCGGGACGGACAGACGGGAGACGAATAAGCGAGGCAGATGAACAGAGAGAAGGCGGAAATACAGAATCCTACAACACAATACCGCAGATAAGATGACAAGACTGAGCAGTTGGATGGAGAACAGGTAAAAGACAGAGACAAGCAGAAGCAAAGCCGTGGATATATTTGAGGACAGACAGATCGGAAATGGACAGACTTTAGGCCTGACGAAGAAGCAAAAAGAGAGTCAGTGAAACAAAATCTAGGACAGACTGAAGACTGACAGATGGTAAGGTTAAAACAACGAAAGATTCAGGAAGACAAAACAGCTGCAACATGGAGAAATGGCAAGAGACAGACAGACAGACGGATAAGACACATGAACAGATAGACATATAGTAGGAACGAAATATTGACGAAACGATAGGAGGAACAGATTTCGAGGACGGGCAGAAAAATTGAGGACTGACAACGTAGATAGATATGACAAATTTTCGCGGCGTAAATGGCAAAACACACACACACACACACACACACACACACACACACGACAAATTTCTGGGGCAAGTGGACAGATTCTGATCACAAAGACAGATGTTAGACAGATGGAAAGACGAAAACAGTGGCCAGAGAAACAGCAAAACAGACAGGCAGCCGGAGAAATTAGCGAGGAGAGACTGACGGGCGAGAGTGGGTGAGAGGAAATCAGACAGATGCCAAGGCTGGAAGAACTGAAGGATAGACTGACGGGAAAATACTCGTAGACAGACGATCTCTCTCTCTCTCTCTCTCTCTCTCTCTCTTTCACACACACACACACACACACACACACACACACACACACAATTAAAATCTGATTTTTTTTTTTTTCAAACGATACTCGTATATATTTCCGTAGTCTCTGTTGCTCTTGTATTATACCACTTTTGTTTGTCCATTAGTTTCTCTCTTCTTCTCTGTCTTCTGTATATGTATGTTATTGGCATCTTTATATTTACTTATCTGTTTTTCCGACACTTTAGTTCCTATTGTTCGCCGGCGCTTGGATTATACAGTTTGTACACTGGGTTAGAAAAGTATCGGTGCAAAAAGGGTCCGATGCCTATCGAAAACATTCGAACAACTGCTGTACATTACCAACAACTCATTATGTATTAACAGTGTCTGTTTATGTAAACATAAGATTTGCGATATGTTTGCAAGAAGACATTGCTAGTTGGCGATATAATGATACCTCCCGACATCAGGGCTGCAAGCGTATGGTAGATCAGATACCAATATTTCAGTGACCTTCGTTCTGTTCCCAAATGCTTCACGCATATCGTGCACCTATACTTTGTGACCCATTGTACCAGACCAATTTCCTAATGACAAAGAGAGGGACAGTTGATAGACTTGATAGAGGCCAGACGGACATCAGGTAGGAAAGTAGACAGGCTGAATAAAATAATAGCCTTGCATTCAGAAGACAGGAACGCAGACAGGCGAACAAAAGAAAAAGACAAGTAGACGAACAAAATCAAATATGAAAAAAGATTGCCGTGCAGAAGATAACAAAACAGATAGGCGAAGAAAAAGAAATAAGAAAACAGCTTTGGAAAGGACGTGTCATTGCAGAGGGGTTATTGAGGGACAGTTCTAATCCCATGAATCCAAAGTCTCTCACTTGAAAATAAGAAGTAAATATTTAGCTTTAGGCCGCAACGGGAATTCGCGTATTTTGAAGTGTTCGCTGTTTATATTACACTATTTGTTGACACTTTTCTTGTATGGCGCTTCTGTCGTAAATAAGCTCCATCCTCCCTTAGGGCCATTAACCCCCCCCCCCCCGAGTCATTAATACCATCAGGGGCATTTGTGACATAAATGACAAACGAAAATAGTAAATGATCAGATATAAGGAGAAAAAACTTCAGGATACTTGTGCTCTACTGGTGGCTTCTGCTTAATGTTAACCGAATAACAAACAGTATATTATAGAGAAACGTCATCGTTGTGAAGGGAATTATTCCTGTGTCCCTTACCCCCCGCCCCTTATTCCATCATATTATTACAAACTATGTTCCAAGTTCTCTTCGAAGGTTTCCTTTGATTTCTTCGTGTAATCAATATATCTTTTCATGTTCTTTGCAACATGCATCTTTGCTTTCATTTTTCTTTCACTGCCTTTTTCTATTTTCATCCTTCTTACCCATTCAGCTTTCATTCACAGTTCATTTTGTTATTTGTTTGCCTCTTTTCAATGTTTTTTCATCCTTATATCATTTAATATCCTGACAGCTTTCATTTTTATTTCTTCTAAATTTTTCCTTATCTTTTCATCTTCCTTTTGCATTTTTTTATTTTCTTTCTTCTGCCTTTTCGTTTCTCACTCATTCACATGCGTTGCATTCTGCTTTCCTTCACCCTTCTTTATTTTATTTTCCATCTCTTCCTATTTTTTTTTCCCCTTTCCTACTGTCTGAATTTTTGTGCCTCATATTTCTGCTCTTTCATCCTTCCACCGTATTCCTTTATCATCCAGTCACAGTTTTGGTTATTTAAAGTTTATATATTTTACATGAGTCCGTCCACGTTTGACTTTTCATCCTTTTATCTCCACGTCTTTCTACATTTTCATTTTTCCACCCGTTTTGTGTTACCATTGCACCATTTTTTTTTTTTCATCTTTTCCGTTCATCCTTCGTTTCATCTTCCCTTTCCCTTCCCTTCCTCATTCCTTTTCAACTTTCTTTCCCATCTTAGTTTTCTTTGTTTTTTTGTTTTTTTCCATCGTGGTTTTCATTGTCAACTTGGTTTCCATCTCCCTATTCTTTCTCCTTTCTTTTCCTTTTCTCATTCCATCTTCCTGTATGTATTTCCCTTCCATCATCTGGTTTCTGATTCTTTCCATCTTCATTTTTCTTCCTTTCCATCTTCTTTCTCCCCATTCTTCAGTTTTTTCTCAATTCTCCCTTCTCTTTTCCTTTGTTTCATCTTACTTTCATTTAACTTTCTCTCAACCTTCTTTGTTTCTCAATCTTTCTTATATATTTTACTCAGCCACATTTCATCATTCTGTCGCCTTTTCTCATTTTTATCTACATTTCTCTTTTTCTTAAACACTTCTTTCCATTTTTCCTCTTTCTTTCCGTCTTGTGTGTCTTCTTTATTTTCCCACATCTCCCAACCTTCCTTTCTTTATCTTTCTTCTGACAGTCACTCTTTCCATCTTTCTTTTCCCTTTCCTACCCTCTTTCTTTTCCTCATCTCTGAATGCCTTTTCAGCAAATCCCAGCCCATTTCCTCAAACACTGTCTCTCTCTATCCCACTTCCTTTTTTCTTTTATGCCTCATTCTCTTTTACTTTCCCTATTTCACGTTATGTTGTCTTTTTTTCTTTATCTTACATTAATTACAGTGGTCCTTGAACACTGTCTCTTTTTCCTTTTTAATTATTTATCGACCACGTTCTTCACGACTGTATATTATTTTTATTTTTATTTTTTATTTTTATTTTTTTACTTCATGTTCACCCTTCTTTCTGCATCTTGTCCCTGAAAGTCTGTGCCTCGAACTCTTTTCTCTGTGACCGCGTTTTCAATTTTTCTTTGTCATCTTGTCACGATCTGTTGCATATACTTCTTATTTATGTTTTCTCTGGCATTCGTCTTTTTTGCTGCACTTTCTTGTATCCTTTTCCTTTCTTCTTTCTTTACTTCATTGTTTCATCTTTCTTTTCTTTTATCATTCTTTTTTTTATGTTTTTCCCTTCTCCGTTTACCATTTTTCACCCCGTTTTAGTTTTATCTTTTTCTTTTCCATCCTCCTAAATGCCTGTGCCTCAAATAACTGCATCCTTCCTTTTCTGTCTTCATCATACATTGACGGTATCTATTGTAATTTTCTTCTTGTCTCGAAAACTGTCTGATATAACTATAGTTTTTTGTTGTTCTTTCTTTTCGCCGAGGTCATTCATGCATACTCTCTCTTTTATTCCCGTTTTTTCATCCTTCTGTCACCCATACAGTATTTACGTTTCCTTAACTTCCTCGACCAGGTGATTTATTTTTTTGCTGTATCTTTAGACGTATTCCAAGTTTCTGAGCGAGAGACTTCAAACTGCACAGGTCAGATATAGCCCTGACTTAACCCCTTCAGTACCAGACAGTTTACCAAAGCTGAATATATTCGTGTGGAAATAGCCGAAAAAAGGCAAAAAGTCCTGAGAGTGAAATGGCTAACTTTTTGCCTCATGTTCTTGGGCTTGTAACCCCGTACCCTCCCCCAACCAACCAGCACCCCATTTTTGTCATGCTACACACGAACATTTTGGTATATTATTCTTTTCCATTTTCCTTTACATACATTCTACTCACCCTTCTCTTTTTCCACCTTTATTCACTCCAATACGATTGCACATTATTTTTTTATTCCAGTCTTTCTGCCACCAGACGGTTTTATTAAATATAGGACAGACCACTGATAATGAAGGATTTAATTGAAACTTTATGTAACTCCTTTAATTTAAAAAAAAAAGCCTGAAGATGAATATAATCGTCTGAGGGTAGCAAGACTGAAACAGAAAATACGTCATTAGACTGAAGGGGTTAAGTCATCCTTTCCTGTCATCCTTGTTTTATATTTTTCTATCACTGTTTTTCTTCTTAATGCCTGTGCCTAAAATACCTGCATCTCTAGCCCCCTCACTTCATATCATCCAATCTTTCTTTATCATGGCTGACAAGGAAAGCACCCATAAAATGTACCCTAGGAAGGAAAGAGGGAGCCAGAGGAAGTATTTGGTGGTGAGGAGTAAATTTCAGAAGGAACAAGTCTTTAGGCTGAATCAAACATGATATATTATTAAGTTCTCAAATCTCTGTTACCTTTTTGCCTATTCCTTCTCTTTCTTACATATTTTTTCCTTGTATCTTTTCCTTTTTTTATTATATCCTTCTTTTCTGTCATGTTTATACTCTTTTCATCTTTCTGCCTTCCTTCATGCCTCACTTACCTCCTTCCATTCCCATTCGGCATTCCCATTGTGTATAATTTCCATATCTCTTATTTTCTATCGTGACTTTCATACTTCTTCCTCTCTGTCTTACTTTCGCCTTTCTTTCTCCGCACTCAGATAATACTTCTTTTTCTCCCTACTTTCACTTCCTCTCTGTTCATCGGTTTTTCATCATACTTTTCTCTTCCTCTGTCTTTCTCTTCCTTTGGCTTTCTCTCGACCATTTCTTTCTCATTTCTCGGTTCACTCAAGTTTCGTCTTACCTTTATTTTACTCAACTCTCATATTCACCTTTCACTTTTCACCTATTACCTTCGTTTCTGTCCACGCATCCTTCGCCAGATTCTTCCATTCCTCCAAGTTTCCTTTTAGTTTTCACCCTTTGTCATCTTAATTTTCGTCCATCTTTCGCTCACCTGTCTCTTTTCCTACTTCTCCCTTCCTCCATTCTTTTCTTCATTTTTCTGCCTCTCTATCTGTCGTCGTACTTTTCTCTTCCTCCTCCTTTCTCGCATATCATTTATTTTTTCTCATTATTTTAATCATGATCTTTCTTGCCTTTCACGTCTATTTCATCCTACGTTTCCTCCATTTTTCTTTCCACAGTTCCTTCCCCTTCTCTTCACATTTGTTTAGTCTTATTTTTCTCTTCTATCTTTCTCCTTATATCACATGTTTTATGTTACATTCTCCTTCACCACATTTTTCTTTTACCGTTCCCTCCTTTCCTGTCTGTTCACCTATCTTTCATCCTACTCTTCCCCTTCTCCATAAATTTTTCCACCTTGGATTCACCCTTCACCCATCTCTCTCCGCCTTCCTTTTACAGCATTCCCATACAGGTACTCGATCATTCTTTCTACATTTCTTCCAGCTCCTCCATATTATCTCTTCCTTCATCTTTCCCTACAGTTTCTACCCGTTCTTATTCGCCTTTGTTTCCTCACACTTTCTCTTCCTTCATTCTTCTTCTTATCTTTCATTCACCCTTCTCTCCGTTTACTCACTCATTCATCATTTGTTTTTCTTCTTTCTCTCAAATATCTTACTTTTCACTTCCTCCATCTTTCCCCCCCTTCTCCCTTTACCCTACTTTTTTCGTCCTCCAACCCTCTCCTGATCATTTATTCACTCTTTTCTTTTCAATTCTTTCATCCTGCTCTTCTCACCCTCACCTCCCCATTGCCTGTGGCTTAGATCCCGTCTTATCTACCTCCAGGTCTTCCTTTTTTGCCATCACCCTTGCCTTTTTGCTTCCCTCATTTTTCTTTTTTATGTGCCTCAAATATCTGTCTCCATATCCCGACCTTTACCCCCTCTACGCCCTGTCTTCATCTACTCATGTTTTATCGTGCTCCTTTCGTCACACTTATAAATTTTATCCTGTGTTATTATCATCTGTTTCTTCCTTCTTTATTTTTCCTGTTCCATGTACCTCAGATCCCTTCCTTCATATCTTTTCGTCTACCTCCCCTCTGGCCTAACTTTATTTCCTCACTAATTGTATTGGTTCTTTTCCCTCAGGTTACCTTTCATCCTTTCTTCCTTTCACCTCCCATTTTTCCTAGTATATTTACCTGCTTCATGTGCCTCATATCCTTACTCTGTAGTACGTCCTCTCCAATCTGTCTTTATCCGCCCATGTTCTGTAATACACGTTTTTAGCCCTGTCCTTGAATTTTGGCAACTTTATAACAAGCAAACTATCTTTTCCTTTTCTTCCATCCTCGTTTCCTTTCCTCCCTCATCTCATCCAACCTGTCTATCTTCACTGTTTCCTTATTTCCTTTGATTCTTCTTTTCTTTCTATTCACCATTCATCCTGTTTCTCTGTTTCTCCCTGTTCCCCCCCCCTCCCCCGCCCACCGTGCATCAAATCCTTACAGCCCCCCCCCCTGCCTCAAATCCTCACCCCCTCCTACTTTCCTCCCATGACAACCTGTCTTACTTTTTTCCCCCACTTTCACAACGTTTTCGCCAGCTTTCTCCCGTCTTCCTTTTTTTCCCTTTCCAGTTCTTCTGTCCCCTGTACATTGCATCCCTACCTTACCGTTTTCTTGTCATTTCCCATATTTTCCTCTTTTCTTTCCATCCACTGCTTTTTCTTCCTCATTTCGTACCCTCCATTCCCCACATTCTTACCCTTATGCCCGTCTTGTATCCTCACATCCACTGATAACCTGTGTTAGCCACGTTTTATTGTTTTTCCTTTCCCCCACTTTCCATCCATCTTTTCATACTGCTCGTGCCTCAAATCCTTGTCCCTCGTGCCGCCCCTCCACTGACAACCATGCCAATTCATCCATAGCATTTTTGTTAAATGTCCAATATTTTCTTTTCTTTCGTCTTTGCTTTTCATCATGCGTCTTTTTTTCTTTTTTCCTCTCTGCTTTCCATCATGCTTCCTTTTTTTGTGTGTCCTTCTTTCCTCTCTGCTATTCATCATCCTCCCATTTCATTTTGTTTTATTCTTTCCGCTCTGCTTTCCATTATGCTCCCATATTATTGTGTTTTCTTCTTTACTCACAGCTATTTATCATGCTCCCTTTTCTTCATGTTTTCTCCTTTGCTCTCTGTTTTTCATCATGCTCCCTTTTCTTCTTGTTTTCTTCCTTCCTCTGCTTTTCATCCTCCTCCCTTATCCTTTTGTTTTCTTCTTTCCTCTGTTGTTTATCATACTCCCTTATCTTTTTGTTTTCTTTCTGCTATCCATCACGCTCCTTTTTTTCCCCCTTTTTCTTCTTTCCTCTTTGTTTTTTTTCCATTTTCTTCTGTCATTTCCCTGCCCCTCGTTCCTCAAATCCTTACCCCTCACACCGCCATCCCCCCATCTGCACTCCCACGTCCCCTTCTGCCCCTCCTCTGCTCCCCCCACCTCCAGTGACACCCCGACCAATTAGTCTCGCTAGCCTCATCCTTCCCCGCCTACAAATCCCCAAACACACTCACCCATCGCACGCCGTACCGCCCTTTATTGGCACTCTCGCCCTCCCCTTCCATCCCTGTCCGTCTTTCTCGGTATTTGTGATTTTGCTTGTCTTTCAGTTTGTTCGTCTGTCTATGAATGTTTTTTTTTCCTGTATGTTTTCCCACCCCTGTCTGTCTATCATTCTTTGTCTGTCCATCATTCTGGGTATTTGTGCTTTTGCTTGATTTTCCGCAACTGATTCTTCGTAACTGTACATTTTTTTGTTCTTGCCTACTTTCCCACCTTTGTCTGACTGTCTGTCTCTGTTCGTCCCCGCCCACCCCCGTCCGTGTCTCGGGGTATTTGTGTGTGTGTGTGTGTGTGTGTGTGTGTGTGTGTTCTCAGAGTTCATGTGTTCTGTCTGTCCATCCCTCTGTCCGTGTTCATTAGTCACCATTCGTCTTTCAGAGTATTTGTGCTTTGCCTGCCATTCCGTGTTCGTTTGTGGTTTGTTATTAGTCGGTGTTTTTGTGTCTTTTGCCTGTGTTTCCGTGTTCGCTCGTGCCTGTCGCTCATTTTCTGCCCGTGCAATTGCGTACTTGCATCTTTCTTTCACGTCCGTTCCTCTAGTGTTTTTGGTTATTTGTGCTCATGGTTTTGCTTCAGTTATTGCACCTGTCTGTCTGTCTGTTTACCTGTCTTCGTACGTCCCTCTGCCTCTGTATTTGACTTTGTGCTTTTACCCATCTTTCAGCGTCCGTTTGTTCATCAGTCTGTCTCTCTGCTTTCGTTCATCCATCCGTTCGTCCGTCTTCTGTTTTTTATTTATTTATTTATTTATTTTTTCCTGTCTGAGTCTGAAAGTCCATCCGATCTTGTTCGTCCATTCCCTCGGTCATTCCTGATGTGAATTTGTTCAGTATAATTTCCTACCTTCAGCCTCCGTTTGTTCGTCTGTTCACCTGTTTCTCCATCCTCGTCTCCATTTTTTTTTCTATGTATTAAGGTTTTTCTCCTGTCTTTCCCCCCCTCCTTTTTTTTTTTTTTTTTTATTCGCCTGTTTCCATCCTCGTCTGTCCGTTTTTCTGTGTGTCTGCCGTTTGTCCGTCTGTTCACCCGTATTTCCATCCATTTCTGTTCGTTTTCCCAGGCTCTCCCTGCCATTACCAGCGAGTATGAATAGCTGTGAGACTGAGTCAGGATTCTTGGGGCTTGAGTGGTGAGTGAATGAGTGTGTGGTCCACTTCACTGAGCATGCTGTTGATTATTTCTGCCATCATGATTTTTGTATTTTCTTTCTCCGTGCTTTCTGGACCCTGCCTCACCTCACCTGTGGCTGGAGTGGATGGAAAAGAGAAAGAATAGGCTAATGGTGATGACGATGATGATAATGATGAGTGTTTGTTGTCTGTGTTTTTGTGTCCTTGTTTTTCTGTGTACGTTTGTCTGTCTGTTCTATCGTCATTGCACCACGGTCCATATTCTCCCCGACAAGGAGAGTATGTTTTCACCCCTGTTTGTTTGCTGGTTTGTTTGTCTGTTAGCAAGATTACTGAAAAATTGAAGGAGATATTTGGACAAAATTTGGTGGGTAGATAGCCCGTGTCCCAGGGAATAGTCGATTAACTTTCGGGACCGATCCGGATGGTATTACATATTCTGGATCCGGAAATCATTTTTTGTGAAACCCTAATCAGTGATGAGAAAACCTAACCCATTATGAAGAGTGGTTTGGAAATTACGTTGCCCTTATCGGAGAGATACGCTCTAGTGAGTGCCCTT
The DNA here is from genome assembly GCF_032717465.1 of Coenobita brevimanus. NCBI lineage: Eukaryota > Metazoa > Arthropoda > Malacostraca > Decapoda > Coenobitidae > Coenobita > Coenobita brevimanus. The sequence continues at coordinate 29,333,533 of NC_137017.1, forward strand.
CTAATTGTGTTTGTGGTTTTGAGTTTGTTCATATTGTATTTGTGTCTCTTCGTCTGTGTGTGTGTTTTTTTTATCCATTTGAGCTTTTCTCTTTGACCTGTCTTGCATCTTGGTTTACCTGTTTGTGCTTCTTTGATTGTTTGTCTTTGCTTTTGTTTGTTTATTAAAATTCTTCTATTTCAGCATCTTTTTTTGTTCATTTTGCACTTTTGTGCATGATCATCTGTGCCTGTGTGTTTATCCGTTTGAGCTTTTCTGTTTGATCTCTAAAATTTTTTTTATTCTGTTCTCATCGATTTACTCGTCTGTTTTTTTTGTTTTTTTTCTGTTTTCGGCGTTTTTCTCCCTTGTTTATTTCTCGTATATATGTTCTGTTTTTTCTTGTCTTTTGCAGTCGCTTTAATCGTCTGTCTGTATTTTTTTTTTTTTTTCGTTATTTTTCAGTCCTGTCCGTCTGCCATGTATGTATTGTTTACTTATCTTAATTTCGTCTTTGTGTGTGTGTGTGTGTGTGTGTGTGTGTGTGCACCCGTTTATCTCTAGTCGTATGGTCTTTTAAATCTCCTCTCAAGTCTGTTTGCGAATTATGTTTTAACTTTTTTTTACTTTTGTTGATTTCTCAGTGCCTGCCAGTTTGCGCTTTTGCTTTTTTTTTTTTTTTTTTTTTTTTTTTTTAATGCACTCCTATCAGTGATATCCGTTCGTCTCTGTCTCTATTCGCCTTTTTGTTCGTTTAGATTTTGCTCACTCATAATAGCTGTCGATCTCTGTGCGCTTCTTATCTTCGTCTCCAAAAACCACGTAATATCTCTGACCGTCCTCTTGTCAGTCTCTATTTTCTCTTTGCATTTCATTATAATGATCTCGCTCACTGCTGTCTTTCTATCCTTCTCCTCCCCCCCCCTTCCATTTTCTCTGACTGTCTCCCATCGACCGTCTCTGCGTCTGTCTTTTACTTCAAATATATTTCTTTTTTACATTTCAGCCAGTCCATCAGTCCTTGTCTCTTTTGTGATTGTGTTTTTTTATTTGTACCCATTAGTCCCTCTGTTTGTTCATCTGCCTGTATGTGTGCGTCTCGTATTTGGTTTATAGTTTCACGTTTGCTCTCTCTCTCTCTCTCTCTCTCTCTCTCTCTCTCTCTCTCTCTGACACACACACACACACACACACTGGTCTGTCTGCTTTTCTTTTTACCTCCGCTAAGGAGGTTATTTATTTTACCCCGCGTTTGTTTGTTTGTTTCTGTTAACAGGATTACTCAAAAAGCTATGAACGGATTTGGATGATAATTTGTAGAAGGGTAAATGATTAAATTTTGGACCGGATCCGAATCCGGACCCGGAGTATCCTCCACGGTCTCAAAATGTTCTCAATGAATTTCAGTGAAATATGGTGGAAAGGTGGGTCATTGACCCTGAAAGAAGTGTTTGAATATTGGCGGATCCGTATCCTATATCCACGGATCCGGATCCGGATCTTTTGGCAATGGCATTGGCGGAGGTATGCCCTGTATGAGCGCTTTCTAGTTTATTAATGTATTTTGTCCGTTTATTTACTTTCTTAAGATAATGCATATAAAAGACGTCCTCGGGCTGAATTCATAAAGGACGGGGGTGTGTAAAGGAAGAAAAAGAAAGAAGACAAAGATAACGAAAAGAATGAGAAGAGAGAGAGAAAAGAGGACATAAGTGGGAGATAAGAGATAGAGTCTGAACCTAATCCTTCTTGGATAAAGAAAAGAAATGAAGAAGGAAAAGACGATGAAAGAATTGTGGAAGGAAGGTTACGGGGAACTGGGAGAAGCCAGTAATACATGACGTGATTAGATGATAAAGAGAGACTGAAGGGGAGGGGAGTGGGCTGGGATCTGAGGTGCAGGGATTCAGGGAGGATTGAGGAAAGAGAGAGAGAGAGAGAGAGAGAGAGACCCCAGACGACCTGAGGCAACCTTCTTTCACGTAACGGGGTATGTATTGATTGCCTGGGGATAGTATTGAAAGTGGCATCGAGAACTGTCGTAACACCTCTTCCTTAGCGATTTATTTTGCATTATACACTTGTAACATTATCCTGTATTCTGTTTACAGGTATTAATCGTAAGTTTGCATCGATAACATAATGGAGGATATTGAGGCGTGACCTGCAGAATGTCACTTAGGAAGAGGTGTTACGTAATCTCCAGGGCGACTTGATATACGACCCGTAGTTTCAGGTCAGGTTCTGGGGTAGGCGTGCATGAGTTTCCTTTTTAGCTGATCACCTGCGATTTTGGGGCTACAGGGTAACTTAAAATATCGACATTGATATTTTTCGTCGTACTTGCATAGATCACGTTTAAGACAGGAAAATATCGTGTGAAAGTAGCCTTGATCTAATATCAAGAACTTGCTGAGCAGCGTTATGCTTCGGCTTTGCCTTATATAAGGAAAATGCAGTATCAAAGACTGGCCCATCTTTTTACAGTGTTTGAGGTGTTGCATATAAATTACAGCTAAACTGAAACTTAAAACGCTGCTTGGCAAGTGCTTAATGCAATGTCAAAGCTATTTACACACTATTCGTCTATTTAAAACGCGTTTTGGGCTAATATCACAAAAATTGTCAGTGTCGATATTTGAACTTCCTTGTAGCCCCAAACCCACAAATGGTCAGTAGGAAGAACTCGAGTCCTGTTTTCGTCCCTGTCACACCCTTAGACAGGTTCATATTCTCCTTAGCCCTGCTTCTGCGGTACAGTTGGGTATCTGGACGTAGCACCAACGATTGTGTGTCTTATTCTAGGGGAAGAATGAACCTTAACAAAAATTAATTGCCTTTGTGCAGTAGAGAAGCATTATTCCTGAGTTGTCTTCTGCTTCTGCTTCAGTTTTCCCGTGAAAAAAAAAAAAGCACGAATATGCAGAGATCTTCCAGCTTCTATGTGCAGATCACAGGCACAGAAGCGTGAGAGTAACAGATCTCCGGGAATCTATCTTTATATCTATCTGTTTGTCTATCTCTCTATCTTCCTGCCGATATATACATCTATCCATTTCTGTCTGTCTGCCTATCTATCTATATATATATATATATATATATATATATATATATATATATATATATATATATATATATATATGTATATATATATATATATATATATATATATATATATATATATATATATATATATAATATGTGTTTGTGTGTGTATGTGTGTGTGTGTGTGTGTGTGTGTGTGTGTGTCAGGGGTCGTAAACAAACAAAAATGTTACAATAAAAAAGAAATTTAACAAATGCTGTGAGAAGAAAGATAAGCCTCTGTTGGGGTGGGTGGGGAATACCAAGCAGATAATCTGAGGCACAGACAGTAAGAAGGGGAAAAAATTAACATGAGCAGGATAATAAAGTTAAAATAAAAACACAAAAAACAGTTGATAAATGTGGAGAGAGTAAGGGAGAGGGACCGAAAGGACAGAATTTTAAAGAGGAAGCCCTCGCGACGGAAGAGGAGAAAGAAAGGAAGAAAAAAAATATAGGGAAAATAGTAGAGAACATGCTTTAGGTACGAAATGTAAGCTACTTGATGCGGCAGGTTGAAAAACACTGATGGTACGTGAACTGGGGGAGAAAAAAAATGAATTGAGAAAAGAGGGACAGAAAGAAGAAAAAATGTAAAACTGTGTCTACGTATTTTAAAAGGCGGCTTGCACATGCCTGACAGGGGCAGGCAGAGTTACTTTACAAATTCAAGCCTTTTTTCACGAGGACTGGAGGGAAATATTAATGGGGAAACTAGAACACATTTTTTTTTTTTCTGTAACTGGGAAAGTAAGCCACCCCGGACTATTGCTTCACGTCCGGGTGTATGTGTGGAAGGTTGTTGATGTCGAGCTCAAAAGGGAAAAACGTGAATGAAAAAATGAGTGGGACGGTGGGAAAGAGAGCGAGGGGTATTTTGGGCAGAAACGTTGAGGAAAAGGAGAGATGAATAGTAAAAAAAAAAAAAAAAAAAAAAAAAAAAAAACAAGTGCTCTGAGGGGTATGACATAATGATGCTGAATTTTAGGAAGGAAGAGGAAAGAAAGAGGAGTGTAATGCAGATTGAGAAAAAATGGGAAATTAAGAAAACTGAAAAGACGAGAAAACAAAAACTTACAAAAAATAAAACACAAATAGCCGAAAGCAAATAGTGAATCATATAAGAAGGGTGGATAGGACACGAGGATTTCAGACATACACAGAGAACATCTTCAGCAGCCTCATTTGCACTGTTCTCAATAGATTTTTTTTTTTTTTTTTGCTTATATTCTGCCAGTGATTTATAGGCATACGATAAGGTGGTTACGAACACAGCTTAATGTTGTCAAAATCTTGTTATTGTTTTTGATTAACTCCGGTGTGTCTGGTCGAGCAGATCCATCAACCGAAGGGCCGTTCCGTGCAGTGAAACGGTGATACCTTGTCATAGAGATCACCTCGCCACAACAAGGTGTGGGGAAAAGTGTTAAGGTTTGGTTCTCTGATGGACTCCGCATTTGCGACTCCATCCAAATAACAAGGGCACAATGGAAGGCGTGGACATTGCAAGAGGGGAACAAGTCAAGAGTGAGAGCAGTGGAAATGAGTTACTTGAGAGGAGCATGTGGAGTGACGTGGAGGGACAGGTTGACGAATGAAGAAGTGAAGGAACGTTGTGGGGTAGATGTGGATGTGGTTGAAAAGATTAGGAGAAATACACTGAGGTGGTTTGGACATGTGGAGAGAATGGAGAATGAAAGACTGACTAAGAGGGTGTATGTAGGTGAGGTGGAGGGAGGGAGAGGGAGGGGTAGACCGAGGATGAGGTGGAGGGATGGAGTTGAGAGGTATATGAGGGAGGGGGGGGTGAGTTGGGGGGAGGGAAGTCAAATGGTGGGTGACAGAGTGACTTGGAGGCGTTTTGTCTGCGGCCACCCTTTGCGGGATTAGGGCGTCGGGCTATAGATATAGATAGACAATGGAAGACTTCCCATCACCCTGTTATTTGGTTATGTGGTTAGCACCCAGCGTTGTAAATGGTTTCTTTGCTTAGGGGAAATCATTAGGCTTGTCACTCAGTGGAGACCTATTGAAATGGAAAGAAGAGTAATAAAAAGTGACAGGAAGGATGGGAGGTACAGGAAGAGAGCAGGACAGACAAAAAATGATAAATGTGAAGGAAGTTATAGACAGCACTACACTGGGTGAGTGGATGATGGTCGTTACCGCCTACCACCATACAATAAAAATCAGCACGTATAAACGAAAATTAAGTACGAGACGGATAAAGATTAAAATGCTCTTACAATATATTCAGTGAAAGAGAAGACGAAGAAGAAGAAAAAAAGAAAAAAGTTAAGAGGGCAACTCAGGCGGAAAAAAAGAAAAAAAGAAAAGAGAAGAAAAGCCGAGAGGAAATGACCTATAAAGACGGAGAAGGAGGTAGTAAAAGACAGGGATTTGAGGCAGAGAGAGTCTAGAAGGAAGAAGAGAAGGGAGTAAATAAGAGATAACTGTAAAAAGTTAGAAATTCAGTGAATAAAATATCTCGCTAAGAAATATAAAAGGAAAAACTTCAAACCCAAAGGATATGATGAAGGCAGAAAGAGGAGACATTGGAGGAAAGGAGGGTTTAGAGGAGAAAGGAGGAATAATCTTAGGCACAAGCTTTCATAAAGTTAAAAATGATGAGAGGAAAGATGAAAGAGCTGTTGTACAAATAGTGACAGAAGATACACACTAAAATAATAAGAAGAAGCAAGACCTCATGTCAGAATTAGATGACAAGGATAAAAGACAGAAAAATGGGTTTGGAGAACAGTGATTTGAGGTACGGTAGTCAAGCATAACAGTTCGCCTCTTCCATCCAAAACAGTACAGGTTTCTCTCTTCAGTTCCCCTCTTGTTACACTGTGTCTGCTTCACACTTAAGGCATATCCATCAGTTTCTTTCCTGGCGCATCATATTGAAGAAAATAATCTATGGACAGAAAAAATAGCTAGTGGAGAAAGTGAGGATAGTAGAGGTAATATATTCTAAGAACTTTTGTCCCTGTTTGGCCAGGCATTCAGGATAGAAGGCCTGAAAAAAAAAAAATCCGAATTATGCGGAAGTAAGGAATGGAAAACTAACTCAACGTGGAGATGATAATGATAAAAAGAACTCAAAGCCAGGAAGAAAGAAGACAGAGATAGGGCTTTGTGGCAAGGACGTCCAGGGAGAGAAAAGAAAAAGGAGAGAAAATAGCAAAGACAACGAGATATAACAGAAAATAAGAATGAGATGAAACGAGAGGGGACAGAGGAAGGGAGAGCCCGGAAGCACAGTACAGGAAGGTAGTGCGGGGGATAAGTAAGTCTTTTGAAGCACAGGTCTTTAATAAGCAAAGGATATAGAGAGGAAAGAGGTAAAAACAAGAAAAAACATTCAGAAGTGCACCAGCCGATCTCATCATCTGATCTACAGTAAGGGCCGAAGATTTAACTTTCCTGGCGACTTTGATTTTTGGTCGATTACATTCAAGAGCGAATTACTTTGACCTTTGGCAGATTGTTCTCAAAATGCTAACCCCCCCCCTTTTTTTTTTCTTGCATAACCCTGTACCCTTTCACCAAATAATTGATCTAACTCTGATAAAACCACTGAAGCTGAATTTTGCTTGGTCAGGTTGGATCTGGCTACGTAACCTTGACCTTTGACGTCTTCTCAGAACAGCAGCTCGGTCCCTCGGGCGACCCTCAACCCCTCCGGATTTGGTTAAAGCTGGATAAGAATTGTTGATTTAATTTGTACACACACACACACACACACACACACACACACACACACACACACACACACACACACACACACACACACACACACACACACACACACACACACACACACACACACACACACACACACACACACACACACACACACACACACACACACTTATGCACTCACTCATGTACGTTCACGTCACATACAAAGAAATTAACACACATAAACACACACACGTCAGTCAAATCCTAACAGCGACACACACACGTAAGTCGAATCCTAACAGCGGTTCGCATTTCGCGAGCTCAGATGTAAATGCAGTGCAAGCATAGTGACGCATAAAATGCAGTGTAATACAGGAAACTACATGGAAGTGATGGTAGATGTGGATATGCAGTAAAGAAGACGTTTAGGAAGAAAGGAAAGTGGAAGAAAAATATCAGGAGAAGGAGGAGGGTAATGATACCTAAGAAATGGATTATAAGAAATAAAATGTTGCAAAGGCGAGATACTGAATTTATGGGAAAAAGGAAGATTGAGACAGAGAGGAATTTCAGAAAAGGAGAAATTGACAATTTCGACTGATGGAAAAGCTAAAAGAATAAGGGAAGAAATGGTAGGGATGCGAGGGAGAAGAAGATGAAATTAGTAAAACAACGTCCAGACTTAATGTCGGAAAAGAGAAAAGAAAATGGAGGGGAAAGACAGGGATTTCAGGAGAGGGTGTTGAGGGCGAGAGAAGGAATGGCGACTGGAGAAATAATATAGATAAAAAGAGAGTATATTAGGGCAAGGGAATGTATGGAAGATAATGAGAAGAAAAAAACAGGACACAGAAAAATAATAGAAATAGGAAGAGGAGGGTATAAGAAATTGTGAAAAGAATAAAAACTAGAAAACGAAGGTAATAGAAAAGAAAAAAATAGTGCTGGAACGAAATAATGAGGAGAGAGAGAGAGAGAGAGAGAGAGAGAGAGAGAGAGTGAGTGAGAGAGAGAGAGAGAGAGAGAGAGAGAGAGAGAGAGAGAGAGAGAGAGAATAAAGTAAAATATTTGTAGAAAAATTAAAGCTGCGGCAAGACAAGATGGCGAATATACAGGAAATCTCATTTATATGTATTTACAGATTTCAAGCAAAGATAACCAAGAGGAGAGAAATTAAATAAGGGTGACAAAGCGACATCAAAAGTAAAGACTAACGATACAGACAACGCAGAAGAGATAAAATAGTAAAATTAACATGCCATGATAAATCGCGAATAACTCGATTTAAACCTTGTTCTCTCCAGGTGGTTATATGTAGCGTAGGGTAAAGTATGCGAACTGGAATGGGTCAGAAAAATCCTTCATTACCTCTTCTCTGGAGGGCATACCCCTTGATATGGTGGTGGGTAGTCAAGATGAAAGTATACATCATCTGATTATAGATGTTAAAACATTCAGACGCAGTTTTCTTTCCAATCATCAGGCGATTTTATTCAGCTTGGGAGAGACTTTTTCACCTGGAGGGGTTGTCTGTTGCCGTCATTAATTCCTTTCAGATCGTGAGGGCTTTTTGACATGAATAAAACCGTCTAGAGGTAACGAGACCATGATAAGTGACACTCAGGATGTAGGTGTAAGATTCGGTATGTAATAAAGGGAGGGGTAGAGTCACTAACCCAGTAAAAAAGGACGAATAAAAAAAAAATGAGTTTAAGAAAAGGTGAAGCAAAACTGACTGAAGAAAAGAAAAAGAAAATACTCGTAGGGAGAGAAAGAGAGCGCCAAAAGGAAAAAGACAAATTAATTCGAAGAGGGAATGAGAGCGGGGGTAGGAGGAGGGAGGGATAAGTAAGAAAGGAGGATTTGGGGCACGAACATTCTGGGAAGAGAGAGGAAAGGGAAAATGCTAGAAAAGTCTAGAAACGGGGGAAATAAAATGTGGCAAAAAGAGAAGCCTAAGAAGTATAAACAAGAAGAGGGAACAGGAAAACGACCAAGAAAATTGAGGAATAAAGAAATTGAGAAAATAAAAATACTGATAAGTGGTGGCGATTAACGAGAAGAAAAAGCAGAGTGGGAAGACAGTCTACGATATTCAGGGAGCGAAAAAGTAAGGGAAAGAGAATCCAGGGAAGATGAAAGTAAAAATAACTGGATAATACGAGGAAAAGAAATACACAAAAATACTGCCTTGGAGCGAGGACAAATTTACCCTGTCATAATTGGAACAGATTTAGTCTTCTGTTCCAGCGCTAATGTTTTCTGTTTGTTAACGCCAGATGCTTTTGTTCAGGTACGAGATCCTTTTGTTCAGGTGAGTGGGAATAGGAACGTGTGAGTGTTAATTCAGGTACAGTTAACCATCTCATGGCCAGGACAAATGTTTTATTCCATTCCAGTCAGTGCCAGACTTATTTTATTCAGGTGAAAGTAGGCCATAGAAGAGTGAGAGAGTCAACAGGAAGAGGGGATGGGAAGAGAGAAGGGGAGTAGGGGGAAGGAGGAAGGGAGGTGAGAAGGAAGAGGAACTGGGGTGAGAATCTAGAAGAGAGTGAGCTGGAAGGGGAAAAGGAGAAAGAGGGAAGAGGAGAGGGAATAAAAGGGAAGGAGGGGATGTGTGAGAGGGAAGAGGAGTAAGAGAGAAGAGGAATAAGAGGAAGGAGAAGGGGAGCAAGAGGGAAGAGAAAGGAGAGTAAGAGAGAAGGTGGAGAGTAGTAAGAGGGAATGGAATGTGGAGTATGATGGAAGGTGGATAGGGGTGAAAGATGAGATTTTGAGACAAGAACATTTTGAGATAGCAGAAGTCAAGGAAGAATGTAATCAACACAAGCTTATGGATAAGACAACCAAAATAACTACATATGTAAAACACTAATGTAAGAAAAAAGCACAATTCTGGAGTAAGGAGTACAAAAACATGAGAAGCAGAAAAGAACAATAAAAGAAACGCAAGCAAGAGTAAGGACGGGACAGCCAAAATAATAAGGAAAATAAAGGGAGGTTATGAGAGACATAGAAGAATAAGTTAAAAACAATATAGTAAGAGGAAACATTTATGAAAAACAACTGAGTACAAGAATAACTAAACTAAGATAGAAAAGAAACAGAATATCAGACTAATAAACAAGAAAGACTACAGTAAAAGCAGCATAATGGGGGAAAATAAGACCATGAGGCGAAAGAAAAAGGGAAAATATTAGAGAGGTAAACAATTAGATATACATAACCAAAATAACAAGGGAATTACGGAAGATCATAAGAATGACGAATAGAAATAGAAAAAAAGCAACTAAGTCGAGAGTGTAAGAATGGATATTGTAAGTAAAATCTCAAGCCTGTACGACGATACGCAGAAAACGAAAGATGAAAGGTCGAGACGTGGGATCATATTCTCATCATTAGAGGTTTCTGGCGTTGTTTTCTCAGCGATTGAACATGGATATTGTATCTTACACACACACACACACACACACACACACACACACACACACACCAGAAACTGAACAAAATCGAGTGTAGGTAGCAAGAATACAACGAAAAATGTCACTGGACTGAAAGTGTTAAACTCTTCGATTGAAAAGCCTCTGCCTGTCTGAATAAAACCGTCTGGCTGCCGGAAAAAAACAAAACAAAAATGACGTCCATGGCAGAAAATGATGAACAGGAAATGAAAATAAAAAAGAGAAAAAGTGAAGGAAAAAGATAAGAATAGAAAGAGGAACGAGAGCTGGTGAATGAATAGGTAAGAAGAAAAAAAATAGAAGAAAAGAAAGCAAGATGAAAGGAGAATCAGTGACTAAAACGAAGGAGGGAAAGTTAAAAAGTGTCTGAGGGGGAATGAGAAAGAAAGGAGAAGGTGACGCAAAGGAAACTAATTTCAAGGAGAGAGAGAGAGAGAGAGAGAGAGTGAGGCAGACGTTGACAGATATTATTAAAAATACAAACTAACTCTACCCCGACCACCTCCACTATTCATTTCAACCATTTTATCTGCCGACATGTTTTGCCCGTGTTACCTTTATTAAATCTCTCTCTCTCTCTTTCTCTCTCTCTCTCTCTGAAATTACCAGCCCCTCCTCAGTCCTTGTTTTTCTCTCTCGTCTTATTAAACTCTGTTCCCTTCCAGCAACACCTCGTCAGTTTTGCCCCTTCCTATTTTGTTTCTTCTTATTATTATACAGTATTTTTGGTCGTTGGGTGTTTCCCTTTATTCTGTATATGGTGCTGAAAGATTGGCTGTTGATTTTTGATGATGATGATGATGATGATGGGGAGAACAAGTATGATGATGATAGTGGCGGTTGTTGTGGTGATGGTCGTGGTGGTTGAAAGATAAGACATTGATTCTTGATGATGATGATGATGATGATTAGAACAAGTATGATGATGATGGCGGCGGTTGTGGTGGTGATGATGATGATGGTGGTGATGTGATAATTATTCGTATATCGCCTGACGACGACAGTGATAAAAATGATGATGATGGTGATGCTGCTGCTGCTGCTGCTGCTGCTGATGATGATGATGATGATGATGATGATGATGATGATGATGACAGTCTTTGGTTTCCTGCCTTTGTTTCAACATTTCTCTTTCATTAACTTTTTCTACATTTCTTTTTACCTTCACTTTTTCTCTTTCTTTCGTTCTGCGGTGTTCTTATTTTTCTGGCGTTTCTTTTCTATCTGTTATTTCCTTTTTCCTTCACAGAATACGGTACTCGAAATTTCGGTCTCCAGTCCTCCTCCTCCACCTCCTCTTCCACCTCCTCCTCCTCCTCCTCCTCCTCCTCCTTCTTCGTCTTCTCCGCCTTCTTTTTCCTCATCTTCTCCGCCTTCTTTTTCCTCATCTTCTTTCCCCTCATCTTTATCTGCCATTTTCTGTTGTCTCTCTCTCTCTCTCTCAATATTTTTTCCTCCTTATAGGTCAATTAGCTTCATTGCTTTTGCTACGTTTTCTGTCTTTCCTCCGTCTTTCATTTTTGCCTGTCTGTCTGCCTGTCGCTGTCTGTGCGTGCGTGTGTATGTCTTCCTGTCCGTCTCTCCGTCCTTATGTCTATGTCTACCTGTCTATGTCTCTGTCCGTCTGGCTGTCTCTCTGACCGTCTGTCTAAGTCTATCTAACTGTATGTTTCTCTGTCCGTCTGTCTATCTAACTGTCCGTCTCTGTCCTTATGTCCAAGTCTGTTTACCTGTCCATCTCTGCCTAAATCTGCCTGTCCGTCTCCGTCTGTATGTCTAAGTTTGTCTACCTGTCCATCTCTCTGTCCGTATGTTTCAGTCTGTCTACCTGTCCGTCTGTCTGTCTGTTTTGGAAGACACTCACACTCAGAGTTCATATGTTATGGCCACAAATTACATGCCCCCAGAATTTCACCGTAAAAACTCGATTGTCACGCCACATTCATTACATATTTACCATACCCTCATTCACTCTCTGTAATTTCCCTTTCAACCTTGTCCTTGGTCTTTTAATTTGATCTTTAAAAAAAATGGAAAATCAAAGTAACATTGTATTTTTAACTCATCCAAGCGTTGGACGTTATTTTCTATTTTATTCATGCTTCTTTCAGACACATTTATGTAACCTAAAAGTAGCATCGAAATGGTCGGGTAAGGTTTAACATTCAAATATGTAACATTCATAATCACTGTCACTGTTGAAGGTAGGAAGAATTATATATGGAGCACGTCATATGAGCGAGGGGGTAAACATTTAAAGCTGTCAATATGGAAAGAGGTGAATATCAGAATCAGTTTAACTATTCAACATTGGGTGGAATGTAAATTTTTTGATGGCAGAAACAGCAGAGTCAAATGAGTGCATGGATGCCAGTCAAAGCTAGGGAAAAAAGATCGAAGATTGGAGTTAATTAAAGTGACAGTAAAAGACGGGCAGGAACGGAAAAAAAAAATCAGGAAGAGAACGTTAATGAAGAATAGTGAATAAGAAAACAGATGGAGCGTATATTATTGGGTGACGTAAACTGAGCCTAACTGAACGAAAAGTAATACGCAGAATTTAACTGAACCTATCATACACGAAGCCAAACTGAACACACGTAAAAAGAACGAAGCCTGTAGTCCTTTTACGTCTTCCTGGCATAGAATTGTGTTCCTTTGCAACATATTTCTCGTAGCCCAGTGGCAAAAATAAACAATATGGCTCTACGTTTTTCCAGTACCACTTCTTCGTGACTAGCATCATACTTGAATTTTAATCTGTTGCTACATCTCAGCGTTTACGATGGAGAGATGACAGTTCTTGGCCAGGTTAGAGTACAAGGAGTACAGTTGATTGAAAGTAACTGGAAAGAGACTAAAAAATAAACATAACGAAGCACTAGAGAATATAAGTAAATGGAATGAAATCAAACTGAATGAAAGTAACATGAACGTAGCCTAACAAAGTTAAAAAGGAGTGAAGCTTAACGAGAGAGGGAGAGAGAGAGAGAGAGAGAGAGAGAGAGAGAGAGAGAGAGAGAGAGAGAGAAACAAAACCTGATGGAACCGAATATAATAGCGACAAAGCCTAGAAAAACAAAAAGTATCAGCGATGGAACCTTAAAATAACAGTTTTATCCTATCTCCCGGCGATTGGACTCGGCTATAGTAGAGTTTTAAGATTAAGATTGTAGTGTTTAAACTTAGTCTTCATTAATCCCTCCACTTAACGCAACAAGTAACAATAATAAACAAAAGCTGGGTCACCGGATTCAAGGGGTTAATCAGTGAGTTTCCTTCGCTGTGGTATCGTTGCATGGGAGACCACCAATAGGCAAAAGAATATCGTTCTAGTATTTAGTCGAGCAGTTTTGGAGTTCGTACACAAAATTATGAAAAGTTCTTTATGTCTGTAGACTTTATCATTGAGAATCGGTTGTCATTATTCACTGTCATATTATTTATCGTAACAAAGTGGATCGATATCTGTGTCCGCGACTGTACGATTCATCATTCATTGCCAGACGCCATGTATCCCAAACGGGGTGGCCAAGGGCTTAGAGTTAATTGTTTTACAGGGAGGGGCACTAATCCTCCACCAACCCCACTTGACACGTAGGGAGTAAGTTATGCCAACAGCATCTGGTGTTCCCAGGCGGTCACCCATCCAAGTACTAACCAGACCCAACGTTGCTTATAATAATATAAAATCACTTAACTACAAGGAAGCGTTTATTATTATTAGTAGTAGTAGTAGTAGTATCTTCTTAGCCACAGACAATGAAAGCGATATCTAACTGCTGCAGTTCTATAGGTCATTCCTAAGTGTACTGAAATTGAGCGCTGGTTGGAGGAATATACCACACACACACACACACACACACACACACACACACACACACACACACACACACACGTCTTTGTAGGGAACGGTTTAGCTCCTTTAGTCTGACAACGTATTTTTATATTTTCTTCGTGCTGCCACCACACAATATTATTTACCTGGGATAGACCTTTAGTACTAGTGGGACAAATCAAGGGTATAACTAACTCCTCTAGCATGAAAAAAAAAAAAACCGTTCTGAACAAAATAGTGTGCAGATAGTAAGAATGAAATGGTCATCGGATTGAAGGGGTTGATGAACAAAGATGGCAGCACTGGAACAAATACCGTAAATTAAAAGGCAGTTGGAATGGGGACGAAATATTATAAAAAGTGAATTAAAATTAAGTGAATGAAAATCAGATATATAGAGAGGTGAATTCACAATGCATGAAGATAATAGAGATGAAGCCTAAACTAGCAGAATTTATCAGGACTGTGGCTGAAATGTGTGACAGAATTGGAACTGTAAAAAATGTTATTAGAGCAGAATGGACGCGGGTAATATAACAAAAGCGCAAAAAGTGCTATCTGTGCTTTTCAAAATCAATAGGAGTAAGAATTTAAAAAAAAAAAAAAAAGAGGCACAGAGGTATAGGTACACAAAGAGGGATACATATACACAGACGCGAGTGCACACGAGCTCACACACATGCACACATATACTTACAAATAAATGTACACACACACACACACACACACACACACACACACACACACACACACACACAACACACACACACACACACACACACACACACACACAACACACACACACACACACACACACACACACACACAAATGCTATATATCTGTCTGTCTGTGTTTCCCCCCCCACACACACACACAAAACTCCCATATATATGTTTGTCTGTCCGTCTGTTTCCTCACAAACACAAACAACATCCAACCATTAATTATTTTTTCTTCCATTCCTTCCCAACAACCAAACGGGGATAAAAGTCTTGGGCACAGGCGCGCCAAGTTTCGTGTTAGCCCCTAAAAAAGAAGGGAAGCCAATATGAAAAGGGAACACTGAAAAACAATAAAAAAAAGACGGGGAATATTTTTGCTATATTTGATCAAAGGGCAAGCCAGCCAAGTTCAAAGTTAATTGGACTAAAAAAAAGGAATGACGGTCAGTTGATATTTTTTGCGCTGCGAACTAAGAAAAGTGAGGAACTGAACGCGAGGTGAAATACTTCCTGCCTTTCGGCCGGTTTGAAAGAGTGGCGGAAACGGAATTATTTGACAGCGAGAATAAGGAAGCATGGTAGAAATCAAGGCGTACTGCAATGGAATCAGCTATTACAAATATGGAGAAGAATATGATGGAGTTAAGGATACATATGACAGTTTGTTAAAATGAAAGACTAAATAGTCTTGTATTAAGTAATGGAAAGAGATTGTGAAAGCTGAGAAAATTTTTGAGTTACAATATACATGATACTATAGGAATGTGAAATACTACTCTGATGGATGTCACTAGAAACGAGGCACTGAAATAGCTATCATAAAAAGTGTGGAGAATATGTAAAGGTGTGGCTTATACTGCAAAAAGAAACAGAAAATAGAAGACGTTGAGGAAGTACTGTACATCACAGTTTCTTATAACAGGATGATAAGAAGGGGAACCGTAAAATAATACGTAAAAGAAACATACTAACCGCCTGAGTACGATGAACAGTGCGGGCCGAAAATAACGCTGTTTTAGAAAATCATCTGGCGGTATCTTGTGTGTTTCGGGAACTGCTGAGTATGCTGGTGTGGGTCTGGGTGTGGCACTGGGTGTGGGTGTAGGTGTGTGTGTGGCAGTGGGTGTTGATTTTAATAATAGTAATTTTCGGTTTATTTATTCAACGCAGCCAGTGGCTGGAAACACTTAACTCCTTAATCTGGTGTCCGAACCTAAGGGGATCAACAGGATGACCTTGGCCGCTCCCGAGGAGCGCCGACATACTACCAAGCCTCGCTGAGGTTAGAGTGAGGCGTGGGCACAAAGGGACAGACCGCCTAATTTTTACCCCGCTAAGTTTCCTGCCCTTGAGAGTCTTCCACCACAACGCGCCTTGAACTGCACTTGACAGGTGCGACCTAACCTCACCCACATAACTAGCGCAATCTGACCGAGGCGCTAGAGTAGAATGCTCTATCAACCGCACCACCATGTGTGTGTGTGGGGGGGGGGCAGTGGGGGTAGGAAATAAACATATGAATTAAACTAGACATTGATTACGCTGACTGAGCCGTCCCTGCAACACAGAAGGAATCTCCCGCCAGAAGGGAAGAGGGGCGGTATTTTTGTGCCACCCAGTGTGTAACGAACAGCCTTGCTACTGTCAGAATATTTTTAGCGTCGTAGGAAAGATCTCTCGTACTGAAGGGATAAATATTGCTCCTCCATTTCGAGAAGTCACTCATAAGTCGACCATAATTTTTGAGAGAGAGAGAGAGAGAGAGAATAATTATGCTGAAGAAGGTAGTGTCTGAGAACCTTACAACCGAAATCCATTGAAATTAACTCATATATCTCCATTAACCCCCACAGGTATTTTTTTTTCCTTTCTGCTTACAACTTATTATTTTCCTTTACCCACAGCTTATTTTTTCTCCTTTCTACCCACAACTTATTTCTTCCCTTTACCCTTAGCTTGTTTTTTTCCTTTCTACCCATAGCTTATTTTTTTCCTTTCAGCCCACAGCTTATTTTTTCTCTATCCACAGCTTATTTTTTTCCTTTACCCACAGCTTTTTTTCGTTTCTACCCACAGCTTATTGTTTTCCTTTCTGTCCACAGCTTATTTTTTCCCCTTTCCCACAGCGTATTTTTTTTCCTTTTTACCCACAGCTTATTTCCCTCTACCCACAGCATATTTTTCCCCTCTACCCACAGAATACTTTTTCCTTTTTACCCACAGTTTATTTTTCCCCTCTACCCACAGAATACTTTTTCCTTTTTACCCACAGCTTATTTTTTTTCCCCCTTTCTTCCGCCTAATGATATTACTTTTACTATCGACAGACATATGTATTTTTGCAACCATGGACGATTCAATTACTCCTACCAGTTGACACAAATATTCAGATAAGAAGAAAATCCTGCTTGTGGAATGAGATGAGAGGGTTGTTAGCGTCTTACAATTCTCTTAAGTCGGTATTGTCACGTAAGGAATCTCTTCAGCATCTTTTCCTTAGCGATTTTTTTTCTTGGATGCGGCTTTTTAATATCGATTTGTATTTTGTCCTGAAAATGGTGATGCTGAAGTGATTTAAATGGCACAGAAGAGGATATTAATGAGTAATAGGCAAAATAACTCACTTAGGAAGAGGTGCTATGGAGCTTCCTTAACGACGGGAGTTCGAGTCTTAATCTCTTCAGTACAATGGCTCCTTTCACTTTGCTTAGAAAACACCCCTGGGAGTGAAAAGGGTTGGAAAGTCTCTGTTAACCTCTTCACTCCGATGACCTGTTTCTAATCAATCTTGCTTCCTTCGGGCGATTTTATTTACTCCTTCACTACACCCCATGACTACACCCCTTCACCTCACCCCTTCATTTACACACCTTCACCTCACCCCTGCTACACGAGATCCTCCACTGCACCAAGTCGCCTAAGGGAAGTAAGTGTAAACCATCAAATACGTCACCGGATTCAAGGCCTCAATATGTTTAGTAAAAGGATATAAGCATTTTGTTTTCACTGCCTCTACATTTTATACTGCGAAGAGAGACAAAAATGAAGGAATTAGTTCGCTCTATGATCAAGTTTTATCCCTTTCACTACGTGAGATTTGTCTTAAAATGAATAAAATCGTCTGGTGGCGCAAGACGTAGATAAAATTGAGAAGTCGTCGTCCTGAAGAGGTAGTGGAGGTTGCTTCTGACCCCTTCACTACGAGGTGTGTCTCCTAAACTATCATCTGGAGGAATCAAAAAATTAATAAATAAATTATCCAATGTCATCTTATAGAGCGTTAGTAACTATAATCCTTTCACCTTAACGTGGCCAAGGTTTTCGTCCCTTCCCAGCCTATTTCCCGTAACTCAACGCCGGAATAACACAATACTGCTGTTTTACATCCTTCCCATCGCACTTCTTCGTGACTAGCATAATATTCTAGCGGTTGTGTTACAGATTGATTTTCAAGATGGGGAGATGACAATTCTAGGCCAAGTTAAAGTGAACAAAACGTAGTAATTTGAAGATGGTTGGATGTTCCCCGAATCCTTGTCTCGTTTACTATAATTGTCTGCCGATAGCAAGATGATGTATTAAAAACAAAGTAAGAAATGCACTAAGTAACGTAGTCAGTGATCTAGGAACGTATTACACAACCGGGATTTTGTCGCGAAAATGCCTTACCATAAAGTGAACTGTGTAAGGCAATTAATAATGTACTGTGCTACATAAAGAACAGGAAAAACACTCCATAAAAAGCTAAATGATGTAAAACGAAATAAGTGAGCCAATAAATAATGTACTAAATGTTCAAAAAATATAAAGAAAGTTACGGATGACAATAAAAGGACAGACGAAGTTATTCTCGTTTGCCTATGGGAGAGAGAATCATATTTTTCCTTCTCTCGCGCCACCATTCTTGTTAACTTGTCAAAAAATGAATAGAAAAAATAGAAAAGTAAAACGCTTGCTGAAAAACAGGGAAAATGCCCAGAGGAAAAGTCAATATGAAGAGAGGGAAAGGGAAGATGGGAGAAGGGGAGAGGGGATTGTTGGGACAGTAGGATGGGAGAGGGAGAAGAAAGGGGAGGGATTGGGGGAATAAACACACACACACACACACACACACACACACACACACACACACACACACACACCGCTCGCTGGCGCAGTGGTAACGTTCTCGCTTGCCAACTGGTGGACGGGAGTTCGCGCCTCGCTCAGGTTGCGAAAAGTTTCACTGATGAAGTGGGTGGTTACTGTCCCCCTTGAGCAAGGGGACGGGTGTGTGGGTGTGTGAAGGGCACAGCCTTGCCCTTAGATCGGACTTATGAGCTCTCAGCTCCCTTCCGGGAAGGTAAAAAGCTGACGATCACGACCATCAAGTGTAATGACCGACCCGGTGAATTACACACACACACACACACACACACACACACTGGGATTTGGTAACTCTCCCTAGCGATTTATTCTGCACATTACACCTGAGTATCCTGGTGTGTATCATTCTCGCAAACTGTGTCGGTGTTGTAACGATATAAATAACACACGAGGGAATGTCAGGGCGTAATATATGTAATAAATCGGTCAGAAAAAGGTGTTAGGAAGCCTCGTATGCTACTCAGAATACGACCTTTAGTATAATCAAGTTTTCTATCACCTAGGGGGGCGGGGGCGATTCCATGTCGTTAACCCCTTCACTACAATGATGTCTTCATGCTTGACTTTTGATGTTTCCAAACTATATTATAGTCATAGGGAGATCTCGAATAGTGAGAAGTTAATGAATGTTGTTATTAACACGTCCAGCTGGAAAAGTCTCTTTAGCCGAATATCAACGCCCGGTGGCGGAAAAACTTAAATAGGAATTGAGTCATCGTAACAAAAGAATTCGTAAAAATCTACGGTGTGTGCGGAGTGGAGAGATGTTCTAACTCCTTTATTACATGGGGTCCTTTCTGAGTAAACGTAAACTGTATTGTGTGCTGGTAACAGGAATAATATAAAAAGATTGTCATTATCGTTAATGGATTAATGGAGATTGATATTTATTTCTTCAAGAAAAGAGCTTCCTTGTGAGTTGAATAAGTAGTGACGATAGTAAAGCTAAAAAATACAATTAATCGTAATGAAAGGTTAATGGAAATCGTATCTAACCCTTACGCTGCAAAGTCTTCCCAGAGCTGAATAAAATTGTCTGGCAGTAGGAAGAATACAACATATATGGATGTTTTGTTGCGACCGACTCTCACAAGCCTGTCACTGGCAGGCAGTGGTGCTATACAGGTTCAAGCCGTATTTTACGGGTCTTGAAAGTAACAGATTTGTATGGCCGAGAAATACTACTTTTTCGTCAGTGAGGTGTGGCCTGTGCCCAGCCAATATTTCAAGTAAGGGTAGAAAGTTCTTTTTTCATTTTGCGGTGAGAAGTGCACTTGGAAATTTGTTTTATGAGTGGCTGTGTTTGTGAGTGACGGCGAATTTGTTTTGTCACTGAAAGAACCTTGACACGGTGCGAACATGAGATAATACTTGAGCGGTCAAGCTACTCCTCCCCTATTTAATGTCAGCCATATCGGGGGGACTGATAGACTCATCCGCTACCGACATGGTCACCAGAATCATGAGAATAAATCATAAAAGGTGCCTGTTCTGAAGGGACTAATGAAGGTACCGTAGTTTTAATCTCTTCAGTCAGAGGTCCTTCCTGAATTTAAACAAACATTCAGGAGGCAGCGGAAATAAAACAGAAATCCTCATATTAGTGAAGGGGTTTGAGTTGTGAAAAACTCCTCATTAAAAGACACATTCATTATCTAAATAAAAATCTTGTGGTACTAAGATGAAATGCTGTACAAAAGACGTGCTCAGAATGAAGGGATTAATGAGAGGCTATATTGTATGCAAAATGGAGAGATACTTTAAGTAAATAAGAAGAGACGGTATCCTCAGGTGGAGTTTTTAATCGCCTTGTGAGCGAAGAAGTTCCCTAACTACATGAAGCGGGACTGGGTGGGTGGAAGGCTGAGGGTGACGTGTTGGACTGGGTGGGTGGAAGGCGGAGAGAGACGTGTTGGTCTGGATGTGTGGAAGGTGGAGAGAGACGTGCTGTGCTGGTGAAGGGGGCGTTGTTATGCTCTATGTCGTATTCTTGGGGAAAATTGGAACCTAGCAAAAACTGACTTTCTGCCTTAATGACCCTCGTGCGGTCGATAGGCATTACTACAAGCCTTTATATTATTATTATTATTATTATTATTGTTGTTGTTGTTGTTGTTGTTATTGTTTTTATTTTTATTATTACCTCATAGGTGAGGCGTATTGAATTTCACGTAGCCACGACTTAGCATTCGAGGTATGGGATTGGCCCATTTATATCAGGGAAACGCAAGGCTTCTAGAAGGGTGCGTTATTACACATTGCATACTAAGACGTTTGGTATTGGTAAAGGGGAAAAATACATTCGTGTGTTGCTGTTTATTTTCATTTGTGGCCACCCGAGCCTCGAGTGAGTAATGTTTGGTAGCAGGTGGTGGCGTCCATATTGTTGCCCCGTGGCTGCTGTTAAAGTGATGGAGGGTGGGCGAAATTAACTTTACCTGTCTCGAGGTCCAGGGTGGAGTTGTAATGCAGTGGCTGGAGGCGCTGACCCCTGCGTGTCCATGTGAGGGTGGGCGAGGGTCGGCCTCCTGTGCTGCGGCAGGTGAGGTCGGCCTTCTCACCCTCACCCAGCGGACCCACCACCCTCACCACACGTCCGCCCCACAGGATCGTCGGCGGCCCGGGAGGAACTGGAAGAATTAAAAGCACTTCATTAACTCACATATTTTGCTGATTTTAATCCTAATCGTTTTCCATAGATCAAGGGTTAGTACTGAATAGTAAATACTGACGCTAAGTGAATAAAAAAAAAACAAAAAAGCATTAAACTTGTTTACTCCTCCTGGGCGTGAACATTTGTGATTGCTTTTTTAGCCATCCTTCAGACGATTACATTCAGCTCAAGTATAACTGTAACAGTAATTGTCCATTTTAGGTCTACTGCAGGACTCGACCTTCTGTGGAGGAGAATGGTAGCCAGAACTATTAATTCCATTTGGTGACGAATTACGAATGGGGTATCGGTAGGGAGAATGAGACATGTGGATTTTGAAATATTGTTGTGAATATGTTCGTGTGTGTCAGTGTTTATACGTGTCATCGACAGAACAGACAGAGTGAGATCGTATGCGTACAAATAAAAGGGCATGCTACTGTAGCAACAATTACCCGTCATTGCTTATGTTTCGGGCTGTAGACTCTAGGCGCACGCAAGGAGAAAGTAAGAGCCTTCACTGAGCACCCAGCCAGAATAGTTCCTCTCTCAGCGTGGAAATTGCTCGTACCAAATACCTTTTACTCCTGTCCGAACATGAGAAACCGTTATTGTTTTATTGTGATTATATTATTCCGCTTAGGATTGTCGTCCTGTCCTCCTAGGGATATCAAATTCAAGCAACCTGTTCAAGACGTGAGATACAATAACTGAAGAATAAGTGTTAAGATTGCTCATCGTTCGAAACATGTTTACTACAGAGGACGAGAAGCCCCTCCGGAGTTAAGTAAAATTGTCTGGCGGTAGCAAGAAACTAAGATTAGGTTTTTACGTCTTGAAAAGGTGAACTGTTTCCTTGAGCTACTGGCAGACGATATCATCTGACTCTGGAATGGCGTCCTGTCTCCCTTGCTCAAAAACACATCCCCATTAACCCTTTTCATGGCCAAAATGTTAGCCATCATACTCTAACAGCAGTATTATTTCTGTCAGCTCTGGAAAAGCATCGCCTCCTCCGTGAACCGTATTATTAACTCCTTCACTCTGGTGACTTTTTCTTTTGTTCTTGCTACCTCTAGACAGCTTTATTCAACTTTACTTTCTTTTCAGTCGAGAGGCCAAATACAGCTTCCTTTATCACTTTACTACGAGAGGTTTTCAAATGTACTGTATATAAAATCATTCGAGTTAACAAGAATAAATAAATGAAATAAGTAATCGTACTGAAGGGATTACAATAAGGGATTACAATAAGCAAGCCCAAAATTTTTATCGTCGTTAATGAAGCCTCCGTAACTGAGATACGATGAGCTTGCTTCCCTAAAATAAATCCCTCTTAACCCTTTCAGGACAAGAAAACATAATCATTATACATATTCTGACGATTTATATCCAGTTCCGTAGTGACGACCAAGACTTCAAGAATTTAGCCATCCGTAAACTAGAACTGTCTCATTTACGCGACAACATATCGGTGAGATGTGTGCTCGCCCGCCTGTAATTAATAAACGGAATGGATAAATAAAAACTTTCGGAACTGAAGCTGTTGAATCCACCTTCGTATGTATTAATCAGCGCGGGTTTGGTCGTTGCGTATGCTTGAATGATCCACAGTTTACATCCCATTTTTTTCATCCCATTATCATGTCGTGCATATAAAGATATTTCTCTCTCTCTCTCTCTCTCTCTCTCTCTCTCTCTCAAACCTGGTGCTGTAAATTGGAGAAAACCGTAGCTTGTAGGTAACCACTGAACTTTTATAGGCATTTTTTTTTTTTTTTACTTTTCATTTCGTTCGTCTTAGCAGTATAAAATTTTAAAAAGGTGACATGAAACAGAGACCAATAGGATACCCTCAACTACATATAAAATTTTCTGATATCGCGCATGTACCTTCGCTGATCCGTTCCACTGTCATCACCCTGTTTGCGTCCCCTCCATCTTCAGCATCTCCCTTACCACCGGGTCATCTCCTAGGCTTAAGGATGCCAACTTCACTATTCTCACGTGTGCCATCGTAATGCCTTCTAATCTCCCGTTCTCCTTGTGGGAAGTCTTCTCTCCACGTGAATTCGAACTGACTCTCTCGCATTTCGTATAGGCTAACGCACCTAAGCTGATTAAAGCGGGACGGGATTAGCCAAAGTAAATTACTGTCGCTGCTGGGAAAGGCGGTGCTGACAGTAATAATCCCATTTAACTTTATGTTACCACAGTGTCATATTATTCATTATTATAACGACACTACTTTACGGCCTAGTTGTCTGGTAGTTATCGAAATGTGTCACATGTTGAAGTTCCCTTGGGGTTTTCGTGTCTCATTTCCAAGACCAAACAAAAAGGCTATGGATAGGCTATACGAAAAGGAACTGCAAACGTTTCTGAAGGATGGACGCAGTGTATTATAATTTCTGTGTACTATTTTATTGATTTTGCTCCATCTCTAGAAAAAAAAAAAGTCAGTTCAGTCAACATCCATTCATCATTGTCATGTTTTTCAACAACGAAGAGATCTTAGTGTCGAGATCGTTTTGTTCACGAGTTTATGTTACTTCTTTACGACCAGTCGCCACGGTGGGTTACTGGTAGCCCATTTGCCTCCCAATCTGTGTCTGCCCGAGTATGGGGGTAAAAATCTGAACCATGGGTACTAATAGTATGTATTGTACTCTTTTATATTTCCATATGTATCGACCCTGTTGATTCATCAGAAGATATATAGGGCAGTCCTTATATAATGCTCTTCCATTCCCCCGGGCAATTTCTTGTGTTGCCTGGACAGCTCAGTCAGCGTTATCAATGTCTTTTCTGCAACATTCATTCATTTCCTACTCTTAATGCCACACCACGCCAACACCAGCAAACTTAGCCGTCTTCACAACACTCAAGATACCGTCAGGCGAGTTACCAGGGGAACGCCATTTATGGGCCACCCTGTGTATAAATTTCGACAGTAAAATTATCCCACGTTCACATTTCACTGCTCTCATTAATGGCATTCCCACACGTACTTGACATGCTTTGGTATGAGTTAATTCTGGCGTTCACTCTCCCTCCAAGCAGCAGATCCCATCCCCCCACTGGAAATCATCCGGGCTGATACAAATAACTGTTTTCATCACATCCCTTTTTAATGAACTGGCGGCAGCATGATTAAAATGGATGGGAGTTCTCAGTTCCTGAAAAGGTTGCCAGACATTTTAGCTCTCTTAGGACGGCAAAGCAGTCGAATAGCATCACCTGACGATAGGATTTCTCTGTACGTGAAAGGGACAGTGTCCTCGGTCAGTAGCACTAAAGGACAAACACAGACATCAATATCACGGCTGTAAAAAAAAAAAAAAAAAAAAAAAAAAAATCCTCAGTTTTAAGTACTGTATATTTTAGAGGATGTAAACCACGGTGTCAAGAGTTTAATATTGACTTGAAAAGAGGGCTATGAGCGAATAAATTGTTGCAGCCGATCTGCACTAATACCAAAAAATATTATCCTTACCTACGTGCTTGACAGCGTCACACTGAGCGCTATTGCAGTTTGTTTTACTTGTCCGTTAAACGAATATTTCTGAATGTGTAACCTTATTTCACACTTTATATAAAGAGTTGAATTTGTGAGAAAATTTAAGTACATGGTTGCAGTGATTGAAAAGAGGAGGTGGTTGTGGAGAAGAAGTGGGAAGTAAAGTGCCATAGGGAGGGAAAGTGGATGGTGCTGTGAAAGCCTTGAAAAGAAGAGGTCTGAATGTGGCGGCTGCGAGAGGCTTGCGTTAAGTTTGTCACTTTAGTACGTACACTAATATACGAGTGTGAGACTAGTGTGGCATGAAAATGAAAAGTAAGGAGTAAGGGCAGTGGAAACGGGGCCGTTGAGGAGTGTGTATAGAGTGAGGAGATTGGATATAGGATAAGGAATAACGTGATTAGCGATAGTTGCGGAATAAGGAAATCCAGGATCAAGGCGTGTGTTTAGAGGGCATGGTCATGTGGAGAGAATGGATATGAAAAAGAGTGGCGAAAAGGGTATGTCTGAGTGAGTCTGAAGGTTGGAGGAGGCGTAGCATGCCAAGTATGTGGATGGATATGGTAAACGAGAGTGTGAGAAAGAGATATTAAAGTTGATGACCCCATTGAACCACCAAGGGATCGAGTTGTCTGGAAGAATTTTGCACGGAGTAGTGTATGAAAAGGGTTCGGCACCCCTTTTTTTAATTTGACAGCTGTCTAACTGTCTCTGTTGTATAGGTAAATATGAAGTGACGTGTGGATAAGTGTGCCTGTCAGGTGATGCCAGAATTCGGGAAGTTTGAATGGTAAATGAATGGGTGTGTAGCCCATGCCACTGGACATTCTCTTGATTAGTTCTACCACTATCGTATGCTTTCTCTTTTCCTGGCTGTTTGTACCTTACCTCACTCCACCTGCAGATAGGAAAAGAAGAATGATGATGATGATGATGGTGAAGATTATGATGATGTGATGATGATGGTGATGATGATGATAAGTTCATTTTTATGCTGCAAAAAGAGAAATGGCCGGGTTGTGCGCAAGTAAGATGATATATATATATTTTTTAATCCATTACTTCAAAATGTTAAGACCGAGAGAGTTTACTGGAGAGTCTTAATAAAATCCACTGTTTCAAAATATCAGGACGGGAAAAGCAAGGATACTTTATGCAGGTATTCTACACGGCAGACATGGGCGGACAGATCTACCAGACACTTTGAAACTGTGACTGACAGTTGTCAAAGGGCAACTGATACGTCGGGCCTGGAGGCACCACTCTGTCACAGGAGGTGGTCTCCATTCAGTCACGCACGGGTGCTGGTGTGAGAACCTTTTGAAATGTAGATGAAACCTGACTTTGGGTGTGTGTGTGCTGGAGTAGGTGTTTGGCAGTAAACGAGTAACACTAAGATCGAGTGAACTTCGACTGAGTGTTCTCATGTGTGGGAGTCAACACACAAAGTTTACTCTTAACAGGGTGGAGTCTGAACCTTTTCGTTTTATCAGCGTCCTGCCTCTCATTGGCATTCTTCAGCCTGCTTCTCTTTATTTATTTATTTATTTTTTTTATGATGCTCTTCGTATCACTTTTTTATGAATTTTCTGCGTTCATCCCATCTACATTGGACGCACGCACGCACGTACACGCGCGCGCGCGCGCGCACACGCACACACGCACACACACACACACACACACACACACACACACACACACACACACACACACACACACACACACACACACACACACACACACACACACACACACACACACACATTTCCTGTTCAACTCTGTACTATAAGAGCATACCTGTACTCTTTCGCATGCGTATTTAATCTGTATTGTTTGGTCTGTATTTTCCACTGCCTATGACCTCTAGTAGTTTATTCTCAATATGTCCAGGCATCTTGAAGTGTACAGATGTTGATTTTGGCTTCAATATTTTCTTTTTTTTTACGGGAGAAGTTGCGCACTTTTTTTTTTTTTTTTTTTTAATTCATGAAAGAAACACTTGATGACATTGTACTGATCGTTCCAATTCCCAGCCCTTGTTGGAATGGAACATGGGATGATTCGCAGTTCCATACCCGGCCATCAGAGGCTTTAATTCTTTCAGTACAATGACACCTTATTTATTTTAAGTCCATCCAAGAAGATTTTGTTCATCTTAAAGGATGTGTCTTGTGGTGGAAAGGGTGGGGGGTTATGGAAATGTTTATCTCACCCTTTCTGTATTTAAAAAAAAAAAATCTTGGCTGTATAAAATCTGGACAGAGGAAGAGTGAATTGAAATCGCCATCGTATTGAAGATATTTACTGTTCAGGATGGTCCATATATTACACCCCTTTGCCCCTCCGCTGACGAATCCTTGTGTGTTGCTGAGACGGCCCATTCAGTCATACCAGTGGCTACTTTGCATAGTTTTCTTACTCGCTTGACGATTTTCATGTTTTAGTATCAGCTCTTTTACGTCCACTGATTGCAAGGTCGTCTTTTTACGTCCACTGATTGCATAGTAGATATGTTACGGTCACGGATTGCATGGTTGATGTTTTATGTCTACTGATTGCTTGGTCGCTTTTTAACACGAATTGATTGCGAGATTGATTTTTTTTACACCTAATTGCTTGCTTCGGTTTTTACATCCACGAATTGCATGGGCGATTGGTAATATTATGAGACAGCCATGATGTCTTCACTCCCTACACCACCAAACCAGCACTCCCTCAACATGCACGTTATTCAAGGGGTCGCTATGTACGGACCACCCTGTATACGGTATACTGTAGCGGCCGGAATGCACGCGCCAGACATAGGTGGCAGTAGCAATAGTAGTAGTAGTAGTTGAAGCAGCAGCAATCCCAGGCTCCTATAAACGTGAACCCAGTGAGTCGCAGGCAAAAATCACCTTTCTTTTGCAGTTCGCCCGTTCCTTTTAGCTGGATAGGGAGGAAAATGAGGGACACTTGTCACAGTGGAGTCACCCAGTTAGATCGGTGCCACCACTTGAAGGGGTCCCTCCCTTAGGGG
Source organism: Coenobita brevimanus (assembly GCF_032717465.1). Lineage (NCBI taxonomy): Eukaryota > Metazoa > Arthropoda > Malacostraca > Decapoda > Coenobitidae > Coenobita > Coenobita brevimanus. The sequence goes on from NC_137017.1 coordinate 29,361,646, forward strand.
AGGAGGTGGCTCGATCGGTAGAGAGGTGGCCTGCAGTCCTACTGGACCCAGGTTCAAATCCCCACTGGAGCAGGGAACAGTATAAGGATTTGAATTTCATAAAAAGCAGACTTCACCGATGTACCAGAAGGCCCGCCGACATGTCGTAAAAATACCCCCGCTAATACCAATACACCAGTCATGTATGAGACAGCCCTAGCATGTATTCAATATGAACGATGGGTGTTAGCGACGAAGTGGTGACATGTAGAGGTGTATGGTATGTAGGAGGACTACTGGGCCTTGGGAGCAGGCTATGAAGCCTATGGCCAGAGTCGGACACATTATTTAAAAAAAAAAAAGAAAAAAAGAAAAAAGAAAAAAAAAGCACCGGCATGGGGAGTAAATCTTTTATGCTCGCTGAAGCCGTTTTCTGTCGGCTGTGAAAGGCAGCCAAGCCCTAAGCCCCAGAAGCACTACTCTACCTCTGGAAATGAACCCTCTCTCACACAGCGCCTTATACGAGTACATAGGTGTAGGGAGGGGTAGATTTTGCTCCCATGTTCATTTGAAATCTGAACCCGGTGTACAGCAGGTTCAGATAACTCTTCAATCAGTCCACCATCCTCTTTTCGCGAGATAGTAAGGAAGTTGAAGGATGTTTGTATGACCGGACAGCGAAGCCGCTTGGCTGTGTCGTTGTCACAGCATGGAGGCGTCCTTCTCCTGCACCATGGATACAAGTTGATTACAGTGTGACCTTTTTCCAGTGGGTACCTCCCTTGAGAGGGCAGAAACAGGTGGGGCGAGGGGAGACGGGGAGGGGTTGATAAGTGAGGGGATGGGAACCAGACAGGGTTAGAAGGGGATGAGAGGTAAGTGAGAGTGCTAGGGAGAGAGGGGAGGGGTGTTAGGTACATGAGGGAGCTAGAGGGGGGAAGAGAGGGGAGGAAGTGTTAAGTGAGGGAGGTAGGTAGGGAGGGAAAGGGGTGATAGGTAAGTGAGAGAATTAGAAAAGGAGGGGAGAGGGGGTTATAAGCAATTGAGGGAGCCAGGGAGTGAGGGGAAGGGGAGTGATAGGTAAGTAAGGAAGCTAGGGAGGGAGGGAGGGTAGGAGAGTGATGGGCAAGTGAGGGTGCTAGGGAGGGAAAGGAGAGGGCAGATAAGTAAGTGAGAGAGCTAGGGAGGGAAGAAAGGGCGTAGCTAGGTAAGTGAGGGAGCTAGGGAGGGAAAGGAGGGGTAGATAAGTGAGAGAGCTAGAGAGGGAATGGAGGGGGAGATAGATAAGTGAGGGAGCTAAGGAAGGAGGGAAGGGGGGTGATAGGCAAGTAAGGGAGCTAGGATGGGAGGTTTGGTTCCGCGTTGTGTCGTGAAGGGGACCTGGAGCATTAGAGCACATTCCCTTGCTCATAGTGTAGCCTTCCACGGTGGAGCCTTAGGTGCCCTCCCTCTCCCAAACAGGACGCAAGTTTTTCAGCTCCCTCCTCCTCCTCCTTACTCTTTTTCCTCAGCTTTTCCTCCTCATTTTCCTCACCCTCCACTTTTTCCTCACCCTCCATTTCTTCCGACTCCCATTCCTCTTTTAGCTCACTTTGCTCCTTTTCATCCTCTTCCTTCTCTCGCTCGCTTTCTTCTCATCCTCTTCTTTTTCTATCTGCTTTGCTGCATACTTCTTCTCTTATGTCTCTTCCTGCAAAGTTTCTCCTCCTTGTCCTCTTAGTTCTACGTCTTTTCCTTCTCCTCCTCCTCCTCCTCCAATTTTTTTGTTTTCCTTCAACTCCCTTTTCTCCTTCTTTTCGTATTTCTCGCATCACATCCTCCTCGCCCTCCCTCTCTCCGCGTACTTTCTCCTCCCCTTCCTCCTCTTCCATTTTTCATTCTCCATTATCCCTTTATTCATCTCCGTATCATCGTCATCATGATCGTCATCGCCTTCGTTGTCGTAGTAATCATCATCATCATTCATTATCACCATCACCACCTTTATCACCACTTCCACCCTCAACGTAATCATCATCCTTTCTCTCTCTCTCTCTCTCTCTCTCTCTCACACACACACACACACACACACACACACACACACACACACACACACACATCGTATTTTATCATCATATGGCACCACATCGCATCTCACTGCACTGCACATCATTATCACCACCACCACCACCGCCACCAACACCATATTCCTCCTCCATTTCCATCCCCTCTTTTTTCGTCTTGCTCAAATCTTACCTCCTTGATCTCTAATTGTTCTGTATCTCCAGCTTTGAGTACGAAAAACAAAGGGGGGGAAAAAGAACAGATTCTCGTACCACAAAGGACTAAAAAATAAAATGCTTGGTGCGTTAAGGACGAGCAGGAAAAAGAAGATGAAGAAGAGGAAGAGGAAGAGGAGGAGGAAAAGGAAGAGGAAGAGAAACAGGGCAAGGATGATATGAGGAAGCGAATTTGATTTACTGCTTCGTGCTCTGTGAAACACAATAATAATATCACCCATGTTGTTAATGCTCTGTAGGTCCGCTTTGGGTCGCCGCTATGTGAGGGGACGGGGGGAGGCGGTAGTCAGAGGGTGGAGAGAGAGAGAGAGAGAGAGAAACAAGGGTGGGAAGAGGAAACAGAATCTCTGAAACAGACAGTGTGTAGGGAAAAATATGTAAGAATATAGGGTGTAGGGAATGGTAGAGAAATGAAACAGGACCAGGAGATTGCGATGAGCGATGAGGAAAGGAAGAATTGAACCTTTAGAAGAGAGAGGAGGGGGAGAATGGGAGGGAGAGGAGCATATTGAGAAGAGAGTGAGATGACCGGTGAGAAGGGGAGAAAAATGATCAGGGAAAAATGGGGAGGGATGGAGGAGGAGGAAGAAGAGCAGGGAGAGAATAAAATGAAAGAAAATGAGAAAGGAGAGAGAAGATGGGACAAAGCGAGTAGAAGGGGAGAATTAGGAAGAGGAGAGACGAAAAGGAAAAGCAGGGTTGGAATTGGGGAACAAGGATAAGGAAGGGCAAGGAGAGCGTGAGAAAAAGGAAGTACTGAGACAGAGAGAGGAGGTAGAGGGGGGAGGGAATGAGAGGGAGAGAGAGAATAAGTAAGGATTTAGTGAGAAGGGAGAGTATAAGTAGATGGGAAAGAGGGAGGGAGGAGGAAGAGCAGCTAGGGAATGACGAGGAGGGAGAGAGAGAGAGGGAGGAGGAAAGTTGAAAGGTCATGTAGGAGTAAGTCAGCGTGAGGTAGGGAGAGAGTTGGAGCGAGTGAGTGAGAGGAAAAGCGGAGGGTGAATGGGATGAAGGAGAGGCTATTAGGACTGGGAGGAGGAAGAGGAGAAAGCATGTAAATAGCCATGGGAAAACTGGAGGAGAGAACTGCAAGAAGAGAAGGAAAGAGGTACGAAGGGAAGGAAGAACTGGAGAGAGTGGGAGAAGGGAAATAGCAAAGGGAAGGAAGGATGTCGGGAAAAAGGGAGAGCATAAGATTAATGGGAGGAAGGAAGGAGTGAGAGAAGGAACGATGTGGATGGAGTGGGAGGAGAAGGATGTGGAGGGTGTAGAAGGAGACGAAAGTTGTGGAGGGGCTTGTTGGAGGAGGAGAAAGGATGTGTAAAGACAAAGGAGTAGGAGGGATGTGGAGAATGTGAGAGGAGAAGGAAGGATGTGGTGGGGTGAGAGGAGAAGGATGGATGTAGAGACTGGAGAAAGAGAAGAAAGGATGTGGAGAGTGCGAGGGGAAGATGAAGGATGTGGAAAGTATGTTAGAAGAGAGGACATGGAGAGTGTGCGAGGAGGAGGAAGGGTATAGAGCTTATTGCAGGAGGGAAGGAATGGGAGGAAGGAAGGAAGGAACAGGAGGAAGAGCAAAGCAGTTGGAGAAGGGAGAGATGTGAAGAGAATGGGAAGAGGAGTTGGAGGGAGATTTGCAGTGAAGAAATAAGACGCAAGAGCAAGTGAAAATGAGAAAGAGGATATAGATGAATATACGACTTGAAGAGACTGACGGCCACAGATAAACACAGATTGCTTACACACACACACACACACACACACACACACACACACACACACACACACACACACACACACACACAGAAGCCACTCTTTCACTCACTTCTCGCTCACTCACTCGTTCCGCAGCCCCCTTACTCACACGACAGAGCAACATCTTCACAGGCACAAGATAATAACAGACGCCATCCTTTACTTAACAATGAGTATCTAATTGCCTACTTATGCTTAGTGCCCCTGGATGATAATGGTACCCTGTGTGTGTGTGTGTGAGAGAGAGAGAGAGAGAGAGAGAGAGAGAGAGAGAGAGAGAGAGATTTTCCCTGAATTACAAACTTATCAAATTATTATATTCCTCGTCAGTCTAAAGTTAACGCGTTGTTTACAGAGCTAAATATATTCCAATCCTATTAACGCTTCCACGTATATTCTGTTTGATGTATGGATTTTTATGTAAGATATGTACAGAAGTTGCCCGTAAACAGCATACCAATGGAAACTGAGTGGAGATATTTGACTGTGTAGTGGGGACAGTGGGTACGGAGGGGAGAGGCTTTATAACGCGTAAATTGAGTCGTAAATAGAGTTATAGAAAGTAAGAAATCAGGAAAATTCACTATTAGCCTATATGAAAGAATTTAAATCTATATATATGTAATGTTTGGGAAACTGCGGCAGTTGGGTCTTTGTGAGATTATTATTGCTTCTGGAACTCAGGGTGCTCTTTAATTCCAAATAGCATATCTAAACATTGTGATGACCTTTCAGATAATTCTCCTTGGTAACTCGGGTGAACAAATAACTGTGTGTGTGTGTGTGTGTGTGTGTGTGTGTGTGTGTGTGTGTGTGTGTGTGTGTGTGTGTGTGTGTGTGTGCCTCCCTTTGTAATCATCTGTGTTGTATTGGCACCCTTAAGTTACCATGTCATTAAACTTGTCTACATTATTCTCGCACGTCGATGTCTCCCTCTCACCACCTTTGTTTACCACCATCCTGTCTGTCTCCCTTTATCATGTCTCCTATCATCCTGTCTCCCTTTATCCTATCTCCCTTTATCCTATCTCCCTTCATCCTGTCTGCCATCACCCTATCCCATCACTCTGTCTCCCATCACCCTGTCTCCTGTCACGTCGTCTCTCAAGCGGCAATAATTACGCCTCCAAATATTCACATGAGCAGGCGGGTGTGACAGAAATGGGAGGGATATTAGGGAGAAAGGTGAGTGTGAGAGAGGAGACGTAGGAAGGTGTGGGCGGGAACGGTGAGTGGAAGGAAAATAGAGTGGGAGAAAAGTGAGTGCGAGGGTGAATGAGAGAGAGTAGTGGTAGGAGGGTCAAGGGTAAAGAGGTGATGACAGGAAAGTGAGTGGGAGTAAATTTGGAGAGTGTGAGTGAAGTGAGTAATTGAGTAGAGTGAGTGAGAGTAAAGAGAGTAAAGTGAACGGGAGTAATGTAAGTTGGAGTGAGCTGAAGTATGGATGAAAAGCTGAAATAAAGTGAATGGGAATAGAGTGAGGAGGAGTAGCCTGAGTGGGAGTAAAAAGAGTGGGATTGAAGTGAGTGGAGTAAATGAGTGGGAGGGTAAAGTGGGAGCAAAATAGATTGGAGTAAAGGAAGTGAGTGAGTGAGTGAAATTGGTGAGAGTAAAGCGAATGATTGGTAATAAAAAATGCGTGAGAGCAAGTGATGTGGGCGGGTTGTCAAGAGGGGAGACTAAACCGAAAAACACATTCGCTGAATATGAAGAGGAGAGAGAGAGAGAGAGAGAGAGAGAGAGAGAGAGAGAGAGAGAGAGAGAGTCTTTGTGCCTGAATAGGAAGTGTCTGGGGGCTCACTTCAAGTAATAATAATAATAATAATAATAATAATAATAATAATAACGTGGTATTAATTGTATTGAATCATTTACTGCGGTGAGGTTTCAATATCTTCTTGCTTTCTTCAGACAGTTTCAAATCAACTTTTAAAAATATCTCTTGTTAATAGTCTTTCGCTCAAATATTTCTTGTTCAGAGAATTAATGATTCTTTTTTCTACCCTTTAAAGTTCAAAATCATTCTCCGAAGCGGAATTAAGTCATGAGAAATCAGCTTTTATGAGCTCAAAAATCAGTCGTATTCATTTGTGTGTGTGTGTGTGTGTGTGTGTGTGTGTGTGTGTGTGTGTGTGTTTGTGCTTAGTAGAAATAGCAACTTGTTTTGACTGTCTTTCATGCATTTCCAGGCACCTGATCCCAGAGTTCAAGGGCAAGACAAAGAGAAGACTTCAATTTATGCCTATTAACTGCACGAGGAAAAGGATGCATCATTTTTTCCGAAAGGCCCAAACATTGCACACATGGACACCGACAGCACTACTGGAGCAAGTGAGGTGAGGCACAGCATGGACTATGGCTGTACACACGATAGAAAAAGTATCGGTGCACATTTGGCCCGAAACAATTTGACGCCACGGACGATGGACTCTAGAAATGTTTGATGATTTTTCCCCCTTGTCAAAAATGCATACATAAGTGTGTCATAGGTTTCTTATGACAATTTTTGGTTGATATTGTTACTGGATGCCTATTCAGATGATAATCAATTAATTTTCCAAGCACAGCACAAGCTAAATTGATCATTTTGGATATCATCGTACCCCTTCTGCGCGATACTTTTGTTTTTTACCGTCTGTACAGCAGTCTAAACGCGTATCCCATCACTTAAAACACTTAGCATTTTGAGATGTGGACGAAGAGATGTAACATAAAGGCTTCTCCATGGCGCAGTGCAAAATATTATTCCAGGTATTACTTCTCTAACTGTACAAAATATACCACAATGAAAGAGGGTTTAAAGTCTTTAGTACGAGCGTATTAGATCTGTTTAAAAAAACACATAGAAACGCATTTTACGACGCCATGGAAAGTACGACACAAAATTAACAAGAACTCTGTAATGTGTTCATGTGTCTCACGATCTTTTGCACTGTTGTCCTGTTTATTCATGGTCTGAATGAGGATTTCAAGAGCACTGACTTTAACAGCAGTAATCTTGGGAATATTATACATATTACCAAAATTATATATTACTAAAATTTTGATTCATCTCTTTAAAAAAATGAATAAATTGTGAGATATTTACCTGATTTATGGACTGGGGGCCGGCCAGAAACTGCTGACGAGCCATAATAAGCCCTCCGCCCGCTGGTTGGCCACCCCTTCATGTAGGGTGACCACCACAATAGCGCCTCCAAGCGTATCAGTGTATATCTTATTGCAGCTCCTTCCTGCCACTCTGCCTTGCTTTCCCTCCTACCACTCTGCCTTGCTTTCCCTCTTGCCACTCTGCCTTGCTTTCTCTCTTGCCACTCTGCCTTGCCCTCCCTCTTGTCACTCTGCCTTGCTCTCCTTCTTGTCACTCTGTGTTGCTCTCCTTCTTGCCACTCTGCCTTGCTCACCCCCTTTCCATTCTGTCCTGCTTTTTCTCTGTCTGTCCTGTGCACTGCCTGATCCAAGAGTTCGTCCAGGGTGGCGTCGACAACTCATAATTATCTGTTATAGGCTGATTTACTGCCACCCCCTCCCGTCACTCGTAGCTGCACCTTTTCATGTCTATCTATCTATCTATCTATAGCCCGACGCCCTAATCCCGCAAAGGGTGGCCGCAGACAAAACGCCTCCAAGTCACTCTGTCACCCACCATTTGACTCCCCTCCCCCCAACTCACCCCCCCCTCCCTCATATACCTCTCAACTCCATCCCTCCACCTCATCCTCGGTCTACCCCTCCCTCTCCCTCCCTCCACCTCACCTACATACACCCTCTTAGTCAGTCTTTCATTCTCCATCCTCTCCACATGTCCAAACCACCTCAGTGTATTTCTCCTAATCTTTTCAACCACATCCACATCTACCCCACAACGTTCCTTCACTTCTTCATTCGTCAACCTGTCCCTCCCTGTCCTCACATGCTCCTCTCAAGTAACTCATTTCCACTGCTCTCACTCTTGACTTGTTCCCCTCTTGCAAGGTCCACGCCTCGCTTCCATACGTCAGGGTAGGGATCACAATACCATCATGCAGTGACTTCTTAACTTCCATACTCACCTCCCTATTTCTCATCACTGCTTTCAGTGTGCCAACAACCTTCCTTCCCTGCTGTACCCTTTCACGTACTTCATCCCCCAAAGTTCCATCCTTACTCATCACACTACCCAAGTACTTGAATGCACTCACATTCTCCATATCCTCACCATCCAACCTCACTGCACACTCTGTGACTTCATTCCTCTCAAACACCATAACTTTACTTTTGTTTACATTAACTTTCAGCTTCCTCCTCCTACACACTGTCCCAAATTCATTCACCAAACCTTGCAACTCCCATTCATCTTCACTCAACAATACTGTATCATCAGCAAACAGCAACACCGGAAGCTTCCAAATCTCACCCTCATTCATTAAGGCCACCCCCACATCCACTGCCCCTACCTTGTACCTCCTTTACGACCCCATCCATATATATATTAAACAGCCAAGGAGACATTACACACCCCTGTTTCAGTCCCACATTGAGATCAAAGAACTCACTCAGCTCACCATCCACTCGCACCGTAGCCCTAGCTCCCTCGTACATACTCTTCACAGCACTCAACAATTTCCCCTCCACTCCATATATTCTTAATACCTTCCACATACCTTTCCTATCTATTCTGTCATAAGCTTTCTCCAAGTCCATGAAGGCAGCGTACACTTTCCTTCCCTTCTCTAGATACTTCTCCACTAAACATCTTAGAACAAATATCTGATCTACACACCCTTTTCCCTTCCTAAATCCCCCTTGTTCTTCTCCAACTAGCTCCTCTGTCATATGCCTAACCCTATCAATGAGTATTCTACCATATATTTTACCAGTCACACTAAGAAGGCAAATACCCCTATGGTTACCACATACTTCTCTCTCCCCTTTTCCTTTGTACAGAGGAACAATTATACCTGATTTCCAGTCCTCTGGAACCCTTCCCTCTTCCCAAGCCAATCTACACAACTTCCATATCCACTCCACAACAATCTCACCCCCATACCTAAGCATTTCACCACACACTCCATCAATTCCTGGGGCCTTTCCCAGCTTAATCTTCTTCATCGCTTCCACTACTTCCGACCTACTGATCTCTTCCTCCCTCCTCTCATCTCTTCTTCTCCCAGCCATTCCCCAACCACTTATACTCACACTGCTCTCACTCTCTACATTCAACAAATCCTCAAAGTGCTCCTTCCATCTCCTCAATTTCTCTCTCTTCTCCACCAACAATCTATTATTCCTATCTTTCACTCCCCTACTATTTCCCCTTTCACACTGCCTTACTTTCTTTACCTCCTTCCAAAACAATTTCTTACTCTCCCTCCATTTCACACTCAGATTCCTCCCAAACTCTTCATCCACTTTCTTCTTACTCTCCTTCACCAGTCTCTTAACCTCCTTCTCCTGCTCACATATACTTCTCTCTTCTCTCTCTCATCTTCTCCCCTACCTCTACTCGCCAACCATTCACCATATGCCTTCTTCTTTTGTTCCACAGCTCGTTTCACCTCATCATTCCACCATGCTGTCCCTTGCACACCCTTGCATCTCCTCCTCACTCCACAAACCGCCTCACACGCTGTGCTTATCTCTTCCGTGAATATCTTACATACGTCTTCCACCCCTTCCATCTGCTCTAGCTCATACCTTCCCAATCTTTCTTCCACTATGCTCTTATACTCTGTCCTCTTCTCACTATCTTGCAATTTCTCCACTCTTCTCACAGGAGCTGCTTCCTCCTGTCTTCCCCTTCGCCTCCTCAACCACTTTCTTTGCAGCTCTACCTTGGCCATCACTAAGTGATGGTCCGAGACTCCATTCCCCCACCCTCTCCACACCCTTGCATCCAACACTTGTCTTCTCATTCGCTCATCCACACACACGTAGTCTATCATTGCCTTTCGTTCAACAAGTTCACCATCCATCCTCCTCATTACTCTCCATGTATACCGGTGGATCATCTTATGACGAAAGTAGGTGTTGGCAACTATTGCCAACCCCTTACCAGCACAGATGTCCACCAAAGCACTACCATTCCCATCTACTTCCGCTGGCACACCCCACTGACCAACCACTCCATCCACTCGTACATTCCCGACTTTGCCATTCATGTCTCCAATCAACAGCACTCTCTAAACTCCTCTCAAACTTGTCCATACATGCTTCTACTCTCGCCCAAAACTCATCTTTCACTCTTGCCACTCGATCCTCTGTTGGAGCATATACACATACAATCGCCCATGCTTGTATACCTACTTTCATCCTCACCCATACAATCCTTGCACCCACTGTTCCATACTCTCTTATATTCTCCTTCCACTTCTTGCTTATCATCAGACATACTCCCTCTCTTGCCCTCTCATTCTCACTGACTCCCGCACATATACCTACACCGTATTCCCATTCTCTCATCCTTTCACCTTTCCATTTAGTTTCAGTCAATCCACATATATCCACTTTTGCATCCTCAAGCACCTGGACAATCTCTCTCTCTTTCACTTCATCATTCACTCCTCTCACATTCCACGTTCCTACTCTCAGAATGTCCTTTGTCCGTTCCTTAGTCATCAACGTATGGTCCGTCCGGGTCCGAGGCGCTTTATTTGCTTTTTTAGTTAGTTCTTTTTACGGGGTGGGGCACTAACCCACCACCAACCCTTTTAGTCGCCTCGTACGACAAGCAGGGATACTGGGGGAGTATTCTTGAAACCCCCCTACCCCCTTTATTCATTTATGTATTTTTATCTGTTAATTTTTAGGTTGGCCTCACATGCGCCTCGTCTTTCACCCTTTTCTCGTCCTTCATCCTGGCATGGCTTAGCTCATTTATTCGTTCACTTTATCCTTCCACCTCTCTTACACTCCATCCTTCTTTTGCGCTCTAGTTCTATTACATTTTTGGATTCTTAATAGGCTGGCTTCCATTATTTGCTCCTCCACATTAACCTTTCGCTACATTTTCGGTCTCCCAGCCTACTGCCTGTGTACTCCAATGTTATTCTATATTTTGCTACGTTGACAGTTTTCTTCCATCATACATTGCACATTTTTCTCTCTCCTTGTTTTAAGTCTTCCATCATAGGCCGCCTTTCCTTGTACGAGGTAAACTATCACGAACAAACGCTAGCCGACAATCCCTTACCAACGCTGTTTCCTACCTTCCAGTCTCTCACTCTTCCTCGAATATCTCACTGATACTCAGTAATTGTATGCTTCATATTGCCATCATGTAAAAAATATATATATTTACTGTAACATATTTCATAGCCAGCAGGGATGTGTTAGCGATTTTTTTTTTTCCATCATGACAGCACTCCACTAATTTATCCTTCTACCATATTCAGTTAAGAGAATAAGCCAAATAAAACTGAACAGAGATATCACATGTGCGCTGACGGTGAGCGCATGTTTTAGCCGTACATTATAGCGCGGCTGTCCAGTCTCGCTGCCAACACCCGAATTAAACCAGTCATGAAATTAAATTGTTGTTAACTCTGCAAATTAATTTTTTGCGCGAGAACAAAAGGTCATTCCATTATCGTCTCATTCGGCAGGCCGATCTGCGCGCTCCTGAAATTACATCAATTGTGATTAATTATGGTGTTATCGAATTTCCATATTTACTGTTCTCTTTTGACAGGTAAAAAGGATAATTAGGGTCATTAAAACGGCAGCTGCTTCACAGTGTAAAGTGATATCGTGCTTGGCTGCTTATTTTGAGTTGAGGGCAAATTTGGGCTGACTTTTTGTGGGTAGAAAATTGTAACTTTTTTGGCAAATTCTTCCTGTGTGTGTGTTTCCTCTCTCTCTCTCTCTCTCTCTCTCTCTCTCTCTCTCTCTCTCTCTCTCTCTCTCTCTCTCTCTCTCAAGCTCAGTCTGAAACTGCTTACATACCGGTATTTCATTCTACCCCTGACTCAAGATATTTTTTTGTCGTTCTCTCTTACTGTGTTACCTTCAGGCATCAGCATTATGGCACATTTTGCAGCAAGCACTTAAATAATCTTCCTCGTTGGCATTCCTAAAACATAATTAACGAAACGCTGTGCAGGTTATGCAGGTAGTCAAAGAAGAATAAAAGCATGGAGTTACGGCATCCCGACAACTACAAAATATGCGCCGTCTGTTATGCAAGGAAACTGTTGTCCAAAATTTAGGGTCCCAGGCTAGGGTACTTGGTTCAGTCATTTAAGGCGAGTGACCAGTCGCTCTTCCATGAGTGGCCTCGTATGGGCATTAAACCCCAGCAGCCAGTATGATGAAAACCCGTATAGGCCACATTCTGATGGAGTGTCTTCACCCTCTATACAAGGGTTTCCCAACTGGGAGGGTGGGGAAAATTCCTTCTGAGGGAAATTTGGTAGTTTCAGGGGATTAAACAGATAAGGCCATAATGGTCATAGTAGCCTTTTTTATGTATTGTTGGTTATAGATGATACACTGCATATTCAAATTTTTTGCACTTTAAGAGCAACTTAAGAATTTCCTCTCTAGCCAATATAATATTGTATAAATTACAAATCTTTAGAATATACCCATAACTTTGTATAAATCTCCTTATTACAGCTTGATTTCTTGCCGTTACACGTTAACAAGTACCGCTAAATAGAGGCGAATAACTCCAGAATCTTGCTTTAAAGGAACTCCCAAACGGGAGACAGAATTCCCCTCTTGGGAAGAGGGGGTGAACATCACAGACACTCTGGCAAAAATTAGGAATGACAGGAAAACTTTTGGAATAATTTCTGTCGACCACCAGCAGTTTACTAAGTTCTGTGATTACCACCCAACATACTGAATCATTTCTTGGGCTAAAATAAACGATTTTCCTTGTCACTCAGTTCAGAGTCACCAGAAAGTAGTTGTATATTTAGTGACAAGTTAAACTGTGTATGTGTAGAGACAGTTAAAATTAAACAAGGGTGTCGGCAGTCGTAACGCATATAGAAAACATGGTTAGAGTTGTACAAATAGCGTAGCCACATTGGAATTACCTGGAACGAGACTTTCGTGAATTTAATATGAAACGAGCCGTAGCTTATAAGTGTAGACACATTAAAACTTCGGATCGTGAAATTGCGCCAACCTACTCGCACACACACACACACACACACACACACACACACACACACACACACACACACACACAACAGTAGATGCAGCCGAGGTGTTCCTAAAACATACACGATGGAGTCATTGGGGTTGCAACATTTTGAAAGCAATACACAATACAGTAACAGGGGCCAGAGCATTCCTGAAAATATAATTCTGTAGTAAAGAGTAACGAGTCTCCCCATTCCCAAACCAGACAAGCGAGCCCTAGATTACAGAAGTACACCCATTATGTGGTCTCAGGTTGTGATTTTCGTAAACTGTACACGAAAAAAACTCGGCAGTACTAGAGATCGTATGATTTCTTTTAAAAAAATACAAGAAAAGAGTTCTTGCAGTACACGGAAAACGCACCCCAGGTGTAAATAACTGACATAATAATATAGCTTAGGTTTTGATATTTCTGTAGTGTTCACGAAGAATACGAAACAGTAACACGAGCCATGGCATTCATAAAATGTGCGCAAAATAATGGAGTCGTGGCTTTCTTGAAAATATACACGAACCGATTCGTAGGCTACGAAATTAAACGCATAATAATAACTCTGATAGTGGCATTCGGGAATCATGCACAAAACAGTAACTGAGTTGGTGGCATTACTGAAAACTTACACGAATCAGTAGGAGGATTCGTGGCATTTCCAGACATATTCGAAACGCACTCCACGTTTTAAAAGCAGATAATTATTATAACAGATCGTGGCGCCTTTTAATTCTACGAAAAACACACGAAACAAGAACCGGAGTCGTCGTGGCATTTCCAACCCAAAAAGGGAAACGCGCCCCCAAGTTATCCAAGTAGACATCGGTAAATGGGGTGCCCGGAGATAATTTTATTAGTCACCAGCCTCTCCCACGGACTTAGGGCATCAGAGAGGAGCCGGCCTGACCTATTTCCCTCCCAGGGTTTAATTGCCGGACATAAACGTGGGGTGGAACTGCTGGGCGTGTAAAGGAAGAGTGGGTTGGGCAAGTAGGCGGGCTGACTGAAGGATGAGGGAACGAGGGACAGGATTTGTTTGGGGGCAGCTGGAATAGATTGAGGAATAAAATAAAAGAATTGGGGGAGCAGTGAGGTTTTGGGCCATGGGATAAGACCAAAGCATTAGGAGAACAGAATGGGGTTAGGTTAGAGAGAATGAGAGACAAGGGAATAAGAATTAGGAGAGTAGGAGGCTGCTTGACTCGAGGTATTGAGAATCTAGGGAGTAAGACCTGAAAAATAAGGAACAGGAGGGGATTGGGTTACCGAGGATGAGTTGGTTGAAGGATGGTGGAAGGAGGGGCAGGATTCGTTCGGCGTGAGATGGAATAGACTGAGGGGTAAGAGCAGAAAATTAGGGGAGTAGAAGGAAGCTTGTTTAGAGGGGATGTGAGGCAAAGAGGAGGGGACTGGTTTAGAGGGCCTAAGTGGTTGACGAACGATGGAACAACGTTATAGGGCTCGTTCGGGGATTGGCAGATTGGACTAGAGGATAAGAGCTGAAAATTTGGGGAACAAAAAGAGGCTGAGTTTGACGCGGTACAGCTGTTGAAGTAGGGAAGTGGCACGAAAGAGGGGGTTTGTTTGGGGCTGCAAGATTGGGCTAGGGATTTTGATGAGAGAATTATGGGAGCAGAAAGAAGCTGTAATTAGAAAGAATGGGGAGGTTGAAGGAGGAAGAATGGTTAAGTTTTCTATTGGTCTGTGGCTGATGGAGAATCTGGGATAAGAGTACCACAAGGGAAGCAGATAGAGGCTGAAATGAAAATGGATTTAAGAGTAAGGACAGCAGGTAGAGATTAAAATGAAAATGGAAGCTAGAACTGAGGACTGGCGTTCGCTTAAGGGCATCTAAATTAAGGAGACTGCATATCCTTGCGACTAGAGGAAGAGTGGTTGGAATTGGGAAGCGCGTGGATTGGAGGAGGAAGATGGGGATTCGTTTAAGAGTAGGCAGATTCAGCTTGGGGATTGGGGGTGAAATAATAGGATTAAGAGATCATTGAGAAGCCTTGTTAGAAGGGATGGATTGGTTGAAGGTGGAGGCAGGATTTATGAGCTTGAGTCTGTCTGGAATATCTTTAGTGGGGGAAGAAGGGTCTGGTCAGAAATGTGGGTTTAGATGTTGGGGGAGCTGGAAAGAGGTACTTTATAATAGCTTATTTGGTTGAAGGTGGAAACTGGAAACCAGAGCTTGGGGTCCTTTATGTTATTTAGATAGGAGGCAGAGTGGAGTAGAGTAGAGGGCTCTGTGAATTAAGGAATTTGTGAAAAGAGCAATAAGTTTTAGAGAATGGGGGAGGAGAGGGGACAGAAGTCAGTGTATTAATCACTTAGAGATAAAAGGAGTAGGTTTTATGGAATGGGGTGGTAGAGGCTAAAGAAGTGAGTGTATTGTTAAGGATTAGTAATAAATGCAATAAATGGGCAGTGGTGGAACTACAGCGGATAAGAGTGTATCAGTAGGGATTAGTTGTAAGGACAGTTGGGTCTAGGGAGTCGAGGAGTGGAAAGGAAAGTGAGAAAGGAGTGGGTTTTGGAAAGGAAGGAAGAAGGTGGAAGTATGGACTGGGATTCGCTTGGGTTTATCTTTATTATGGCATGAAGGGGAAGACTGTGTGGGTCAGAGATGCTGTGGGTGAAGGAGGAAGATGGAGTAGACAGTTTTGGAATTTGCTTGCGTTTATCTGTAATAGAGGATCCGGAAAATGAAGGCTGGAAGAGAAATACTGCCAGTCTGAGGTGGGTTACGGAGGAGGAAGATGGAGTAGAGAAAACTGGACTTCGATGGGATTGTTAACAGGAGTAGGACACTAGATTTGTTCCGACCATGAGAGTGCTATGGGATTTAAATTAGGAAATGGAGGGCTTCAAGAGAGATTGTGTAAGTCATACATGGGTTAGGTGAAGTTGGGAGATAAAGAAAATGTGTGTGTGTGTGTGTGTGTGTGTGTGTGTGTGTGTGTGTGTGTGTGTGTGTGTGTGTGTGTGTGTGAGGGGGAGGTATTTTATCTCTTCAGTTCGGTAACATAATACTTATTTTTGCTACCACCGGATGATTGTACTCAGTTTAAGAGAGGTTTTTCGAACTAAAGTGGTCAAGTGTAGATTTCACTGATCCTTTCATTATAAATTTTTCCAAAGTGTAGTCAAATCGTCTGGAGCAACAGTGGGGCCAGAAGTGGAGTTCCTTGCAAGGGAAGTAATGCGCGTGACCGAGACAGATTGGCTCATTCACTGCCAGTTGTCTTGAGGAAACCAGATTGCCAAACTTCGCCTGGTGGTAACAAGACTGAACTAAGAAAAGCATAATTATATTGATGGAATTCAGTGGGGTTATTACCAACATCCAGACCGCTGGAAACCTTTGATTTTTTTAGTTTACTCTTTACCACCAGACAGTTGTAAGTAGTAGATGGGGAGCTTCTGTTAGTGAAGGCTAAAAAAATTCAGTAAACCAACAAATATAATAAAATAAATAAACCATTTAAAATAATGGTGTTTGTATTTTATTCTTAGTATCGTCAGACGATGTAATATAGCTTGACTCTCAGACTTCAAGATGATTCCCAGCGGCGAGTGAAATCGCCTGGTGTTAGCCATAGTGAAAGGGATAAGTTATCCTCCGAAGTAAGGATTAAGGGAGACCTTTCGTAATGAAGGGGTTAAGGAACAGAAGACCAGGTAGGCTAGTTGGCTAAAAGTAGGAAAGATGAGGGAACTGGAGGTGGAAAAAAGTGAGACCTTTGGGGTCAGGCTAAGTAACTGAAGTAAGGGTTGTAGGGCAGTTGTAGGCAAGACCCTATCAAGTCCCTTAAAAGATTTTAATACTGCATTTTATTTTTAATAATAATAGGTAGATGGGGACGCCCGCCGCCCACTCACTGTACACAAAGCGACAAGCCAAATGGTTTCCTATATATCAGGAAACTATTTATTACGCTTGGGCGGATAACCAAAAAGCCAACATTTATCTCGGGAGTTAAGAGAAAAAGAATACGTACTCTCTGCGTCTCCAAAGGCTTAGAGAGAGAGAGAGAGAGAGAGAGAGAGCTTATGTGCGTGGGCGTGTGTGTGTGTGTGTGTGTGTGTGTGTGTGTGTGTGTGTGTGCGCGCGAGGCTGAAGAGGCTAGGGACTTCACAAGAGATCGATGTGGATCAGTGAGTTGTGTGAAGAAATACGCATGACAAGGACAGAACCTCCCATTTTTAACGTGATAGCTGACGGAGTGACCTTCCTATCCCACACGTGTCTAGAGGACTTGTCCAAATGGAAAAGATGTGGAGAAAAATATGTGGGTGGATTTTGCCTGTGGAGTGGGAGGCAAGATTTCGGAGATTTGGATGATATGTGGATGATTGTGTGGTCCATTTCACTAGGCACCCTACTTGATGGTTCTGTCTTTTATGCTTTTCTTTCTGTGTTTCCAAAGCATCTCACCACGTCCCTTACATCGGAATTAGGATGATGGTGATGATGATGATGGTGGTGGTGATGAAGGTAAGTAACCCTTTCACTACGATGACGTCTAGATTTTCTTACTATAACCAGACGTATCAGTTTCTCGTGAAGCCCCCAGTAGCCCATTCAATACCGTGAGGCCTTTTCAGTCTTACTACCGCTAGACGATTTTGTTCAGCTTAATGACCCCTCGTCCTGAAGGAGCTTTGCAGAAGAATGTTTGAGACTTAAGGGTGAACGCGGAAGCTGAAATGAAAGAGAGGGAAGGGGGGGCCGGTGGAGGGGTTCTAAATTAAGCCGGTAAGAGGTGGAAGTCAAAAGTTTAAGGAATTGGTGCCTGGGAGGGATTGGGTGCGCGAGTCGGGAGTGGCTGGTTGATGTGAGGGTGCTGGAAGTCTGAATTTTGGTTGGGGTCCTTTATTAAATTATTCTTGCTACCTTTAGACGATTTATTCAGTTTTAGGGAGACTTTCCGAGCTGACAAATTTTTATTTTTCCATTTTCTGGGGATACCTCTCATAATGTGGAGGTTAAATAGTCGCCATTAATCTTTAGAGTTATGACCACTTCTCATAATTTAAACTTCCTTCTGACAGACGATTTCATAAAGTTTTGAGGAGACTTCTTGTAATGAAGGTACGAAATGTCTATTAATCCTTTTAGATGTAACAGTGAAAGGGTCGAACTGAACACACTCCATCAATAGGTAAAGAATTTATGACGTTTCTTGTTATTCCGGTGGCTTGAATGGTGACTGAATGAGTGTTTTTCCTACTTTATTGGTCATGCTGTCGAGTAGCCCTCCCAGTAGCATGTTTTTTTTCCTTTTTCCATGTCCTATGAACCCTGTTGGTTTTGCAGTCACTAGACGGATTTCTTCAACTTTAGAATTATCTCTTATAGTGAGAGGGGCTAAAGAACAGGAGTAAAGGGGGTAAGAAGGGGAGGTATTTTTGCCACGGGTCAGAGCAACTGCTTGGGTTGAGAGAAAAGAGGTTAAATGGCCACTTGCTAACTTTGAGCTACAAGGGAGTGATTTATCAGCACTGAAAATTTTCGTAGCATCATCATAAATTGCATTTGAAACAGATAAATGCCGCGTGAAAATAGCCTTGACAGTATCAGGTACTTGCATCACAAAGTTCTTCTTCGTTTTAGCCGTAAATAATGAATATAATAGGCAATATCTCAAACACTGCGAAAAGATGGAGGGTCGTGGATATTGTAATTCCCTTATTTACGGCTATATCGAAGCATAACATTGTTCAGCTATTTTCACACGCTATTTTTCTAGTTTAAATGTGATGTGCTGACGCTACGAAAATTATCAGTGTAGACATTTTTCAACTTCTTGCAGCCTAAAACTCGCAAATGGCCAATTGGGTTATTGAGTTCAGTCAGCCTACTTCAGGAGATGATGGAGTGGGAATAAGGAGGGCAGGAGTTAAGAAGGAGTGGGTGTAATGTCTGGACAAGGGTGACAAAGCTCATTCTGTGTACTTCATGAGGTTATGGGGAGTAGGGGAGGGGGAGGACAAGGAAGTCAGACATTACACGTAAAGTGGGGTGGGGGGTTTAAAAACTGGAGACAAAGTTCGCTGTCTACTTCAGGAGACTATGGGGTGGTGGTGGTGGATGTGGTAGCAGCAGCAGTCATAGTTCAAGTTGTAGTCGTAGTCACAGTTGTAGTAATCGGAGGAGGTGAACGATGGTTGAACAGTGGGGGAGGAGGGTGGAAACGAGCAACAAAGTAAATTCCGTCTGCTTACGGAGGATATGAGGAAGTGGACCAAGGAGGAAGGGCGAGAAAATGAATGAGAGGAGGTTTGAAGTATGGATTGGAGGTCGTTATTTTTACTGCAGGAGGTTATGGGGCTGTAGGAGAGGAGGGAAACTAAAGAAAAGAGGCGGCGACGGGGTAGGAGGTGAAGGAAATAAATGGCTTTACTACGGTGACGTTTTATTATTTTATGCTTGTAACAACCAGGCTATGCTGTTCAGCTTTGGAAGGGTTTTTGGTACTTGAAAGATTAATGGTGGCGATATTTTAAACCTAGAGCCTGAAAAGTTTGTCCAGAGCTGAATATGATAATCTAGAGTTGAATGAAATCGTCCAGAGTTGAATTAAATCGTCCGGAACTTAAAATCATAGAGCCAAATAAAATCACACAGCAGAATAAGATCATCCAGAGCTGGCGTCCTTTGAGCTGAAGGGGCTGAAGACGAGATAGAGAGACTTGGGATTGAGTGGAAGGCCTGGCGGGGAGATTAGAAGGCTATCGAGCTGCAAGGGAGAGATGTGGAGACGGCAGTGAGGGAGGAGCTTTGCTGGATGAAGAGGCATTAATTTGGAGGTCTGGCAGGGTTGAGGGGACGTGGGGAGTGGGAGAGGAGAGGTAGGAGGGGAAGTATGAGAGGGTAGGGGAGAGGAAGCATGGGAAATATAAGAGGGGAGAGGAGAGGGGAGAGTGGGGAACTGAGTGAGGGTAGAAGCGATGGAGAAGGAGAGGGGGAGGGAGAGGATGAAAATGAAACCATAAGGGGTGGTGGGAAGGAAATACGTGATTAGAGCGTAAGGGGTCTTGGGGAAGGAGGGGAAGAGAGAAGATGGAGAGTGGAACGACTAGATGAGAGACAGTAGGGGATGGTAAGTAAGAAAGGGGGGAGACGGGTAACAGAAGCAAATGAGCAGAGATGGGAACGAGGGACGAGAGGATGAGAGAGGGTAGGGGATGATGCAGAATTAGGTTAGGGACGGAGATAAGAGAGGATAGGGGGCGGTGGAGAGAGAATGGAGGAGAGAGGCTGGTGGAGAGAAGTGGAAATGGATGGGGTGTGAGTGTGTGGAGAATGATAGGAACCAGGGTTGATGGAAGGCGTGGAAGGTGATTAATTTCAGGAGTGAAAAGGAGGCAGGAGGGTCGCTGGGTGGCTGAGGTAGAAAGTGCAAGAGGGAGTGAAAGGAGGAACAGAGGGGGGAATCGAGAAAATCAAAGACGAGGAAAATGGGAGAGAGAGGAGTGGATGGATGGGGAATGGAGGGAGGGGAAGGAGAGGAGATGAAGGGAGAAGAGAAGGGCTGGAAGGGAGAGAATGTACGGGAAGGGGAGGGAGGGAAAGGGGAGAGGACGGAGGAAAAAGGAAGGAAATGGAGAGGGGGAGACAGACGAGAGGGGTAATAAACGAGGACACAGCAGAGAAATAATGTGCCCCAAGGAGGAGAATATGAGAGATGAAGCTTGAGAACCTTAACATTTTCGTGATGTAAGGAGAGTCATTGATTTATGGCCTTTTAAAACATGGACCGCTGCAGCATTTTTCATACTGAGAGGGTATCCATCCAGCAAATAACAGAGTCAAGGGGCTGCGTCAGATCGTGTGTGTGTGTGTGTGTGTGTGTGTGTGTGTGTGTGTGTGTGTGTGTGTGTGTGTGTGTGTGTTTGTGATGTGCGTGTCTGTGTGCTTGTGATGTGCGTGTCCGTGTGTGCTTGTGATGTGCATGTCCGTGTGTGCTTGTGATGTGCGTGTCCGTGTGTGCTTGTGCATGCGTGTGGGTGGAGGTGATGGGTGCATGTACGTGTGCGTGCATGTGTGTGTGCATGCAAGTGTGTGTGAGGTGATTGGGCTAGGAGGGCTGTGTGTGTGGTGCGGTGAGGAGAGGTGGGTGTGCATGTGCAGGTGTGTGTGTGTGTGTGTGTGTGTGTGTGTGTGTGTGTGTGTGTGTGTGTGTGTGTGTGTGAGAGAGAGAGAGAGAGGAAATGTATGTACGCCTCCACCTGTACGACTGGCGCGTAGCACCCGTCTAGTAACAAACTCTCATCTCTTTTCTGCCCAGCTCTCTAATGCAAGAGTTAACCGTTACTCCCAGTCCTTCATTTATGCAACAGGTCATCTCTGGAACTGTCTCCCTCTGTCTGTATGTCCTACTTCCTATGATCTCCAGTCTTTCAAACGCAGTGTGTCCAGGTATCTCAAAGTGAACGGATCTTGAATTTGGCTCTCTTTTGTACTGTTATTGTTTTTTTTTTCTTGGAAGGAACAGTTTGCGGGCTCCTGGGCTTTAGTTCTTTCTTCCTTGCATAAAAAACATAATATGCACGTTGTGTATAAACATCAGGACGAGAATGTGTCAGGATATTACCAGGTGCCAGATAGTTTACTGCTAAATCATGTCCTGCTTATTACACCCTTACACAAACAGCGCTAGTCAGTGTGGCGATTTACGTTGCATATTACAACTTAGCATTATCTTATGTGGTATTTATCTCGCTTGGATATATACAAAGTTCGTATCAGTAACATACAGGATGATGATGAGGTGCGGTATCCAGGAACAATCGCCAAGGAAGAGGTACTACGAAATCTACTGAGCCTCTTGGAATACCGGTCCATCCCTGGGACTAGAATGGGTTGATTTCTGTTGCAGATTGTTCGAATGTGCCGGTCGAGATAAAAACGCGAACAATGCGTTGTTTCTTTGGGCCAAGCTCTGCGGAAGCGGTCGGTCTCTTACCGCCAGACAATGTAGACAAGAGAGAACACAGAATCCCCCCAGAGTGAGAACAAAAGAAACGGGATCATATTTCCAAGGTTCATCTCGATGTACGTGACTCTCTCTCTCTCTCCTATCCTCTCCTCTCCTCTCCTCTCTTCTCTTCTCCTCCACCTCACTGACATACTCTCCTCGTCAGCCTCTTAATCTCCGTCCTCTTCGCAGGTCCAGTTTGCTTCATAATGTAAGTCGTATTGTAAGTGCCTTTGGTGATATTATAACAACTCTTCCTTGCTCATTTATTCTGCAGATTTTATCACAGTATAATTTTGCATAATACTGCTGTGTCGATGATGATGGTTATGATGATTTTGTTGTTGAATAACCCATGTCTGTCTGGTCGAGCAAACCCATCATCCACAGACAAGCAACCACCCCTGCAATGCTATCCCGTACAGTGAACCCATGTTCCCTTGCGACTGACAGCGCATAGCCACGGAGAGGTGTAGGGGAAGTGTGTGGAGGTTTGGTTCCTGGATGGGTGCTGCATTTGCATCTCTCCACCTAGTTAACAGGGCCACCATAGTTGGGTCCGCATCACCTCGTTATATGATTATATGGTTACCACCCAGCGTCATAAATGGTTTCCTGGGTTATAGCAAACCATTAGACATGTCACGCAATGTAGAGCCACCTGAAGTGCAAAGAAGGGTAGTAAAAAGTGATAAGAAGGACAGGAGAAATAGTGAAGAGAGGAGGGCAGACTGAGAAAATGAATGATAAAGGTGGCAGAAGAAGTAAGCAATACAACATCGTGAGTGAATGATGGTCGCCACCACCTACCACCAACTTTGTCGATGTAACGAGGTAAAGAATATGCAGGTGAATGTTCAGGTGTAATATGTAAAATAAATAGCCAAAGAAATGATGCAGCGAAGCCTCCCATGCCACTCAAACTATGACCTTATGTCTGATGCCTGCTTTAGTATGACAGGACCATCAAGCTGTGTGTCAGTTTGGGGCAGAAGTTAGACGAGGGGGAGGGGGGGGGGACCGTGTCACAGTTGTGCAGTGTGGTGGAGTCAGCGTAACTTTAATCGGAGAAGTGTGGCAAGGCGGGGGAGTGTGTCAGATATGTGGAAAGCGTGCAGGAGGGAGAGAATATGTCAGTCAGGAAGACAGCCTTAACCGGGAAGCGTGTTAGGCTGTAATTGAGCGTGTGTGTCTGGCTGAATTCCTCTGTACTAGTGTGATGGCTAGTGTGTGAGCCGTGGAGTGTGTCAACCAAGGTGTGTGTCAACCAAGGTGTGTGTCAGCCAAGGAGTGGGTCAGCCATGGAGTGGGTCAGCAATGGAATGTGTCAGCCAGCCAGGTCAGCTAGGAGTAATGTGTCAGATGAAATGTGCTGGAACAGTGGATTCACCTAAGGAGTGTTTCAACAAGACTTATTAGTTTGTCAAAATGAAGGGAGTTTGTTTTAAAGAATCTATCAGAGCAAAGAATCACATTAATGGAAAGTGAGTGTGTGTGTCAGAGCTTGGGAATGTGTCGTGCGGAGTATATGGCATGGTGAAAGAATGTGTTAAGATAAAGAAATTTGACAGAAAATGAGGATGAGAGCGCAAAAAGCAGAAGAGAGAGAGAGAGTGGAGGGGAATAACATGTAAGGGAGGGGAGTGTTTTGATGGGAGAGTGTGCGTGAAAAATTTGCAATATTCCAGTCAAAGTGAGTGCATGTGTCAGGCAGTGTGTGTGTGTCAGAAGCTTATTGTTTGTTAGTGAATGTGTGTGTCTGGTGGAATGTGGAATGTGTTTATACCATGGAGTGTGTCAACCAAGGAATGTGTTTGTTGGAATATTTATGAGAGAGAGAGAGAGAGAGAGAGAGAGAGAGTGCAAAGTAGATAACGGGGTGACCTGTCTATCTCTGAGGAAACTTGATTGATTGAACCTGGAGACAGAAAGCGAGTGTGTGTGTCAGAGAGGCAGAATGAGGGGGTGAGAATGTGCAAGAGAGACCAAATCAGGGAGTGAATAAAAGTGAGACAGGGAGAGCATCAGGGCGTGAAAGTTGGGCATGTGCAAGACAGCTAGCGGGGAGACATGTCTTATCTCTAACAAAGGAGGTTGGCTGGATGGGCAGGGGGTGGGGTAGGAGGGAGACAGGCTGAGGGACTTGGCCAAACTCGGCGTATGTTCCCTGAGCGACGCCAGACTCTGACATTATCTCAAACTTGTAGCTAATTGGGTGCTTTAACGAGGGGTCGCACTTTCTCAGGCTGCTACCAATTACACCTGGTCTCACACGCTCGGTATTTCTGGCTCGCCCATGACCACTGCATATGTATTTTGCGAGAGCACTTACAGATTCAGTATATGTATTTTTAGGTTCATATAAATCGGTACGAGGGTAATGTTTATTGTTAAGGCTATATTAATGCACATGTTCCTTTATCTCTCAGTGGCAGTTAATGTTATTGCTTACCTAGTGAGCTGTGTGTGTGTGCGTGTGTGTGTGTGTGTGTGTGTGTGTGTGTGTGTGTGTGTGTGTGTGTGTGTGTGTGTGTGTGTGTGTGCGTGTGTGTGTGTGTGTGTGTGTGCATGCGTGCGTGCGTGTGTGTGTGTGTGTGCGCGCGCGCGTTCTTAAAGCCTCGTTGACCACAGCTATGCAATATACAGTAGACAGAAAAACCATGTTTTTGATTTTGTGTAAATGAGCACTACAGTAGGCTAGTGTGAATTTTTCAGACGATATGAGTTTAAATTTAGATAAGTTTTTCCTTCTGTTGCCATTAATATCTCAACCATCAAATATCTCACTACGAAAGTCTTCCCATAAACTAAAATAATAATCAGGCGGTGACAGGAACAGGACCGAAAAAAATCCCATCATACGTAAGGGACAGATGAGAACTGTTTATTATCTCTCAGCACGAAAACTCTACCCTAACCTAAATAAAATCATCTATAAGCACAACGAGTAGAATAATGGAATCGGCCATCGTACTGAAGGGGTCGATAATCGCTTCCAGTTATGCGGGTCCTCCCATAAAACAGACTTTAGCTTATAAGAGCCACTAAGTCCTCCCAAACTCCTCATATTAAGAAGATCCATTACTGCGCCCATTCCCCCATACGTCATTATTTGGGGCGCGATAAAGGTGGGGGAATGATGATGTGGGGGGAGGGGCTAGTTGAGAGGCTTCAGCTGGAGGGGGTTTGGCTGAGGGGGGTTTAGCTGGAGGGGTTTTTTAGCTAGATGGAGGTGACCTGGCTGGAGGTGTCATAGCTTTAGATGCCATATGTGTGGAGGGTGACCTAACTAAAGTTGTCATAGCTTTAGGTTCCCTACGTGGGGTTAACCTAGATGGAGCTTGAGATGTCACATGTGGAGAGTGACCGAACTGCATTTGGCCTAACCATAGCTTCAGTTGCCATAGCCTGAGTGTCATACTTGAAGGGCAACAAAGCTGTAGGGTGGCCTAGCTTGAGAAGGTCTGGTTGGAGGTATGCGTAGCTGAAAGGGATTTACCTGGAGGGGATTTAGGTGGATGGGACCAAGCTAGATGGGAGTCTGTTGGAGCGGATTTAGTTGGTGAGAATTGGATTTAGCTGCAGGAAGTTAGGCTAAAAGGAGACAGATAGGAGGAGGCCATAGTTTTAGGAAATTGAGCTGGAGGAGATTTAACCGGAGAAGGTCTAGCTAGAAGGGAAATAGCTGAAGGTTGTAGGGAATTTTAGTTGAACGGGGATTTAACAGAAGGGGGTATAATTGGAGGCGATTTACTTGGGGGATGAAAAGTTGGAAGGAATTTAGCTGGAGTGGGTTTGGTTGTAATTTAGTTGGGGAGAGTTTGGATGGAAGGGATTTAGATAGAGGTATTAGTTGGAGAGGGATATACGTGTAGCTGAAGGGGTATTGGTTGAAGGGGGATTAGGTGGAGAGGGATTACTAGAAAGGGGATTAGGCGGAGAGAGATTACTAGGAGGAGGAGTAGGTGGAGAGGGATTACTAGGAGGGGGATTAGGTGGAGAGGGATTTCTAGGAGGGGGATTAGGTGGAGAGGGATTACCTAGAGGAGAGTAGGTGGAGAGGGATTACATGGAAGGGAGTAGGTGGAGAGGGATTACATGGAGGGGAGTAGGTGGAGAGGGATTACATGGAGGGGAGTAGGTGGAGAGGGATTACATGGAGGGGAGTAGGAGGAGAGGGATTAAAAGGAGGAGAGTAGGTGGAGAGGGATTACATGGAGGAGAGGGATTACATGGAGGGGAGTAGGTGGAGAGGGATTACTTGGAGGGGGGATTAAGTGAAGAGGGTTTTAGCTTGACGGGGTTTAGGAGGAAGAGGGGAGATGCTACTGTAGAGGCAGCCCTGGGGACCTAACTTTAGGGTACAGGCGAGAGGATCAGCAGAGATAACACAGGCAACTTTCCTTCTTAACGTCTCTGTCTGTCTGTTCCCCCTGCCTCACACACACACACACACACACACACACACACACACACACATTGTATACTCGGAGACAGACAGACAGACAGACAAATACTGAATACTTAGAGAGAATATATATATATATATATATATATATATATATATATATATATATATATATTGTATACTCGGAAACAGATAGGCAAATACTGAACACTCAGAGAGAGAGAGAGAGCTGTGTTCACTCGTACAGTTTTTTATCGTCTATGTGCAAACCCAATTGTTCTGGTGTTGAATGGAGGGTGTGAGGGAGGAAAGGCTGATGCTGTGTATTGTACGTGTTCCTTTTTTTCACTTTGTTTCCTTTTCTCTTTTTTAGGGCATGGTATTTTTATGTTGTATCTCGGTGCATTTGTATGATGTCAGTATTTTCCAGGTTATCATTTTCTTTACATACCGACATAGTAGGAAATGCAGCAGTTTGAGATCTCGAACCGTCAGTTCGTAATTTTTGTATGGGCCAGTTGGATACCTCCGAGTGTGGTGTGCATGTCTGATGTGTGTCCTCATCATCATCGTCCTCGTCCTCGTCCTTTGTCATCAGTCATGTCAGCAGTCAGCAGTTATCAGTCATGTCATCAGTCATCAGTCATGTCATCAGTTATCAGTTATCATCATCAGTCAGCATTCATCAGAACCCCCCCCCCCTCTTTTTTTTTTTTTTTTTCAACTCGTACGTTGGTTGGGAGGGATCCAGTACCGTACTAGGAGCAGGAGAGCACAGATTAGGAGAACCCTCGAAGCAGCGCTCAAAATTAAAGTATAAACAAAACTCATTCTGTATAATGAACGAATATGTGGAGATGGCACTGAGGCAGACACCATAGGAACAAGACTGATGCAGTAAGCGGATAAGTAACGCCGTCTTTACTGTAAGTTGTGTTATTTTTTTTTATGCATTGCGTATCTGAGTAATAGTTATACCACCATCGTGATACTAGTCTTCTGGGGTACCCTTAATGGACTGTTACACCGTTGTGGCACATACCAGTAAAGAAAAAAAAAGTGATCCAACATGTCCTTCTACTTTCTCGACCTTGTACCTGTTTTTTTTTTTTTTTTTTTTTTTTTTTTTTACCAACCCTACATCTTCAGACATTCAATAAAATGTATCTTATACCTGTTTCACTGTTTTTTGAACGTCGGTTTTACAATGGTTTTTGTAAGTTATCAAAACAAAAAAAGTCATTGTAGTGAAAGGGTTGATGAAAACTCTTAATTAAACCTTTTTCGCATGTAGTTTCTCCTGAGCTGAATAGACTTGTTTGAACAGCAACAAGAAGGAGTGCGCAGAGAGCGCAACACAGGCGTCTTACAAACCTAAGACCGAACTTTTGACCCTGACCTGTGGCCTTGACCTTTGATCGAATCTGCTCAGGCGTAAAATACTTCATCCTTACATGAGCCTCAGCACTACCACTAAGTTTGATCATATTAAGAAATGTTCAGGTTGGTCAACCTGACTTAGCTAATTGTTCTCATGGTAGAATAATTTCATTTTTGGCTGACCTTATCCTGTTCCAGTAACTTTGATCCAAACAAAATAATAAAGGCCATAACTGACCTTCTCTTGTGGCCCTTTGACAGTTGTTCTCAACTTCACCTTTGCTGATCCTCCATCATTCAGCCAAGCTTGATGGAAATACAGTGTAGGATCAAAACTGTAGAGTTTGCTTATTCCCGGCTATGACCTACGACCTTTTTCTGCTAGTATCTACTACATAAATATCTTACCCAGCAGAGAAAGAAATGCCTCTGTAGAGAAACAAATAATCTGCTTAGCCATTTTAGAGCAAGGCCATTCGAAAAAAAGAAGGGAAAATAGTATGTACTCTATAGTAGATTGTGTTTTAGCATTTTACCATTATTTTTAAGTTAATTTAAGGGTTGTTGTTGTACAGAAAAGCTCGAAAATCAAGGCTAGTTGCACATAAAAAAATAAAATCTCTGTTTGGGAGTTACGAAGGATTTTGTGAATGTTTATAAAGGTTAATCGGCGCATCGGAGCCATCCTACATTGGCTGTGCACTGACTCTGATGAAGTATGCATTCACTTAGTCAGTATTCAACTATTCAGATATGCTGGCCCAATCTCTTAGGTTAAACGATTCACACAGATGTGCCTCATAGTTCCTCAGAGATGGAATAAATCCAGTGACGTAATTTTCATTTAATTCTTCCTCTCTCCAGGCAAGTTTCTGCTTGGGGGGAGTCTTTTCAAACTGTAATATAGATACAGCATTCATATACCCCTTCACCACTTGAGGCCTACCCAGGACTGACTAAAATAATCTTGAAGTAGCAACATGGTTAAACACGTCACCGATTTGAAAGGGTTAACTCGCTCCTACCAAGGGGTCTGTCCAGACTGAATAAAATCGTCTAAAGTTAGTAAGGAGTAAACTAAATCGACTTCTCAGTGTTAATTTAGAGTTGGTGGATGTGTTGGAGAGGAGTGAGACAGAACTTGGGATCGCTGCATGCACCACCTTCCCCACTGCTTCCTGCTCTTCTGTTTCTCGTCGTTTTCTCATGTTCCTTTTCGCTTTTTCTTGTTCCTTCTCGTCGTGTTTTTCTCCTTTTTTCCTATTCCTCTTCGCTTTCCCCTATTTCTTATTTGTTCCTCCCCAGGTCATCTTCATTTTCTCCTTTGTGCCTCTTTACTTTCTCCTGCTTCTCTTTTTGATTCTCGTTGGGTTATTCTCCTTTTCATCCCTCTTCCTCTTCGTGTTCTCTCCTAGTTTCCCTTCGTCACTTTATTCTCTTTTTCTCTCCTGTTCTTCTTTCGTTTTCTTCTTCGGTCTGTTCTCCTCTTGGTCCTCCTTGTCGTTCTATTCTCTTTTTCATCTTTGTTCCCTTTTCCTCCAACTCTCCCTTTTCTCTTCCTCATTTCGTTGTGTTGTTTTTCTCCCCCTGTTCCTCTTCCTCTTCTCTTCCTCCTCCTTATCTTGCTCCTTTATCTTTCCTTTTCTTCTGGTGTCCCTCTTCTTGTGACGTATTGTTGTTAATTAAGAGCTGGTGGAGGTCTTGCACCGGAGTGAGAAGAAGAACTTGACATCTCTGCACCACGTCTCCTATCTCCTGTTCCTCCACTTGTTCTTCTCCTGCTCCAGCTGTTCTTGTGCCTCTTCTCCTTTTCTTGTTCCTGTCATATTTCGTCCCTTTCTGTTCATCTTGGGCTTCTCCTTTTCTTGTTCCTGTCGTCTTTCCTCCCCCCCCCCACTAGTCTTGTTCTCTAGTTCCTATTGAGTTGTTCTACTCCTGCTTCTTACTTTGCTTTGCTCCTGATCCTCATTTTCTTGCTCTCCTTTTCTTCCTTATCTTCTCCTGTCCCTCCAGCACTTCCTGTCCTTCACGTAGTCTCCTCCATTTCCCCTTCCTGTTCGTTCAAAAAGTAATGCATTGATCATGAAATAAATTATCCCACGCTTGGTGTATTTGTCATAAAACTCATCTACGGCATTTTTTTTTTTTTTTTCAGGATTTATTTCATTTCATTTATTGGCTGGTGCTGGAAGGACGTCTTCATGTGGTGGTACTAATGTAGCAGGGCCGCTCCATTGCCCTGGTTACACAAACGTCCCTCAGCTTCCTCCGTATCCCTGAGAAGAGGCTGGTGAACTGCAGGAGGAGGGCAACTTCACCTTGCACCACTGGGTTCATGTTCAGATTTAGGCTAGGGTTGCAGCTAGAATCTATTGCTAGTTAATGACTTATTTAGCAGATGTATGTGAAATGCATAAAAAAATGTTTAGCTAGTTAGGCTTAGGAGATGGAGCCAGGATTCCGAGGGTTTGGATGGCTTGAGAGTCAATGTGTGGCCCATATATATATCTGAGCATGCTGTTTGATATTTCTCCTGTTTCCACTTTCTCTTTCCTTGTTTTTGTATCTTACCTTATGCCATCCTTAGGTGAGGGAAAAGAATCAAGATGAGGAAGGGGAAGAGGGTAATTCAAGTTTAGAAGAAAATTAGAACATAAGAGGAGAGGATTACTGCAGTAAGCCAGTTGACTCATGCTAGGCATCTCCTTCAGGAGTGACTGAACTACTAGAATATGACAAGGATAGTAAAGAAGGCTCTTACACGCCCACCAAACTTTCAGTCTCCTAAAACTCATTTGTAGTTGAGTGAAATCGTCTGGCATTCGCTGAAATAGAATACTAGTGTTGTCCCGACCTTGAGAAGGTTAATAGTGTCAGTATTAACACTTAGGCTCTTCAGTTGAATAAGATCGCTTGGCGTTTGCTGGGAGAGAATACAGGACTTCCCCGATTATGACAGTGTTAATGAGTGTTACGGGAAGGAAAACAAAAGAGTAAGCACAGTGCGTAAGGAAACTGGCCACTGAAAGAGTAAGGCGGGTAAGAAAGGAAGGAAGAAAAAAATGTGTTGTATACTTGGAAATGGGCCACTGGAAGAGGTAGAGGAGTTACAGTAGAAAAAGTGTAGGAGTAAATATTGCACACTTGGAAATTAGTCACGGGAGGAGGAGTAAGAGGAGAAGGAAGATACAATTAAGCATTTTTCACAAGAGATTGACCACTAAGGGAGTAAGAGAAACGAGAAAAGAAGAATGATGAGAGTGAGCAATTTATACCAGGAAATCAACCCTTGGGGGAGTGAGATGAGCAAGAGAGGATAGATAAGAGCAAGTATAGTACACCAGGAAATTGACAGTGAGGGAGTAAGAGGAATAAGAGGAGGAGAAAGATAAGAGTAATCACAGTACATCAGGAAACTGACCACTAAGGGAGAGGGACCCCCACTCTCATAAGTCTGCCCCAACCCCCCTTCAAGATCTAGGGGACCCTTGTATCCCTATCCCCCTCCTCTTCCATTCTTCTTCCCCACTTCTTCTTCCCTGTCTTTACTCTTCCCCCTCTTTCTCTTCTACTGTTTTCATCTCCGCTTTTCTCTTCTTTTTCCATTTCCTTTTCTTCGTTCCTGTCCCCATCTTTCTTCTTCCTCTCCTTCTTTCATCCCCTTTTCCTTTTTCTCTACCTTTTTTCCTACTTTGCCTCTTCTATTATTTCTTTCTTCTTTCCTCTCGCGCTCTTCTCTCTTCTTCTTCCCTCTCCCTCTTGTCCTTATTGTTCTGCCACATTCTCTCTTTTCTTCACATCCGCTCACTTCTTTCTGTTACCTTCTTCCTCATATTGCCCCTCTTCAGCTCTCTCTCTCTCTCTCTCTCTCTCTCTCTCTCTCTCTCTCTCTCTCTCTCTCTCTCTCTCTCTCTCTCTCTCTCTCTCTCTTCATTTCTCCCCACTCCTTCTTTCCTGATTCCCTCTTCTTTCCTCTCGTTGTCTCCCTGTTCGTCTCCTTTTTTTCACCGCTGTCTGTTCTTCCCTCCTTTTTCTGTCCTCATTACCCATCTCTTCTTCCTCACCCCTCCTCCTTCTCGTCTTCGTTTCTTTCTTCTTCCTTTCCTCCAACTATATGTAGCCTCTACCTGTCTTCCCTCCTCCTGTGCTTCTTCTCACTCCCCCTCTTCTTCCCTCTCCTCTTTCGTTTCTTCCCTCTCCCCATTTTCTTCTCCAATTCCCACTCTTCATCCAATCCCTACATCCTTGACTTTTGCTTCCTCCTCCTCCTCCTCTTCATACCTCTAACCTCTTCTTCCTCTTCTCCCTTCCTCTTCCTTTAGTTCTTCCCTCTCACTTCCTGTTCGTCTCCTTCCCTGTTCTTCGCTCTATTCCTCCTCACTTTTTCTGCTTCTCCCTGTTCTCCTGAAATCAGACGTGGATCCCCGTGTGTTCTTTCGCTTTTTCCCTCGCTTCTTATCCTCGTCTGTTTGTTTCTTGCCCTTTTTCCTTCCATAAAACTTCCTTCTCACTTTTTCCTTCATTCCTCCTCCTCCTCCTCCTCCTCCACGACTTTCTCTCTCCTCATTATCTTGCAGTGTTCTCTCTCTCTCTCTCTCTCTCTCTCTCTCTCGGCCTGGGCTGGTGGGCTTGCTGATTTTCTGATAATAAGCACCGTCCTCTTACCCAACCTCTCTTTCGCCTTTCCCTTCATCATTTTCTCCTTTACTCTCGTTCTGCCTCTCCTTTACCTGCTCTCCTTTATTATATTTTCCTTTTCGTATATTTGTCTTTTCCTTTCCTTCATTTACTTCTTGCACGGGTAATGTATTGTGCTATTGCTAACTTGCGATCGACGGGTCGGCCCAGCCATATGGTTCGGGATTATGCAGCAACAACAGAAGCAGCTTATTTTTTACTTTCTCCAATTTTTCTTCCTCCTTTTTTTTTCTCCTTTCGTCTCCTTCAGTCCTCTCTCTTATTCCTTCCTTACCTCTCCTCCCCCTATTCCATCACTCCTCTACCTCTTCCATCTCTCCACCTCCCTTTTCCTCCCTTTCCGCCTGTCTTCCTTTTCCATTTCTTGTCTTGTCCTCTTTCCTGATTTTCTTCTGCCTTCATTTCCTTTTTATTTTATTCATTTGTTTTCATACCGTCATTTCCCTCATTCTTTTATTCTGTCTTTTCGTACCTTCCTTCCTGTCATCGCTTTCTTTTTTTTTTCTTCCTTTCTCTTCCTTCCCTCCTAATATTTCCAGCTTCTTTTTTCACTTATAATTATGGTAATTTAGTTTCCATTCTATGCTTTTTTGCGCCTTCTCTTCGGTTTTTTCTTTATTTTTTCATTCCTTCCTTTATTATTTTCTTCTCATCTTCCTCTTAATTACACATCATC
This sequence comes from Coenobita brevimanus, assembly GCF_032717465.1. NCBI lineage: Eukaryota > Metazoa > Arthropoda > Malacostraca > Decapoda > Coenobitidae > Coenobita > Coenobita brevimanus. The sequence goes on from NC_137017.1 coordinate 29,394,932, forward strand.
TATTTCATCTCTGCTGCATTTCCACTGTCTTTTTTCTTTCATTCCTGGCTCCCTTTTCTTTTCCTTCTCTTTTTTTCATCCTCACCTCCTCTTCTTACTTCATTGTACGTTGCTTTTCTTTTCTTCCCTTTCTTATATACCGATTTCTTACTCTTCTTTTTTTATATCTTTCCCCCCCTCCTTGCCACATTTTCTCGTTTCATATCCCATTTCTTTATCTTCTTTTTTCTTCATATTGATTCCTCCTGTTCCTTCCCCTCGCCTTCATGCATTCATTCAGTTCCTTATGTTTCATTCTTCTTTCCCCGAGGTTTCTTTCTTGTCTGTCCATCACTTTCTTTTCCACCATCTCCTTTCTTTCTCCCACTCTCATTTTCTATTTCTCTCCTCCTAGTCATTCCCTTCTCCCTCGTCTATTCCTCCTCTTTTTTTTTTTTTATTCGTGTTTTTCCTCCTTTCTGACTCTCTCTCTTTTTTCTTCCCTTACTGATCCCCCATTTTTTCCTGTTTTTCCTACGCTTCTTCCCCTTTCTCTTTTGTAATTCATTCTCATTTCTTGTATCATCGTTCCCCCTCTCCTAGTCTGTTTGTCTGATCTGCATCCATTTCCTTCAGCTTCCTTCCTTTTCCTTGGCACTTTCTTTTCTTTCTCCTTTCCTACCCCACATTTTTTCCTTCATTTCTTTCCTTCTTGTCATCCTTCCCTCCCTTATCATTCATTCTTTACTTTTGGGGTCGCCCACTTTTCACTTTATTTCCATCCAAAGCTCCAACTCCTCTTCCTTTTGTCCCTTTCTTTTTCGTATTGGCCTTTCTTCCTTTCTTTTTCTTCACTCTTCCTTCTGGCATTCATTTTCCAGTCCTTTCTTTTTTCACCTTTTTCTTCTTAACCATCTATCTAATTCATAGTTATATCCTTGCTTTATCATGTACCTTGTTTTCTTCATGTTTTTTTTTTTCCATACCCTCAATTTTTTTTCGTCTTTCCCTTCTTCCTTTTCATGCTTTTTTTTTTTTTTTCGGCATACCTTCTTGGCAAGTCTTTCTCTCGTTTCCAGTGAGCTCATCTTGTCTCTCAGTTCCCTTTATGAAATACTCTTTTCCCCCATTTTCATCTGGTCTTTCCCTCCTACCCCAGTTTCCTTTATCAGGTTCTTTCTCCCTCCCCCTCTTTCATCTAGTCTTTCCCTCCTGCCTCATTCATTCTTTTTTTTTCTTTTCATCGTCGTTTTTGGTCTTACCTTCCTTCTAAGTCTCTGTCACCATTCCCACGCGTTCCTTTCTTTTTACTCTTTCACTGAACCTCCTCTTTTTCACCTCCTCCCACTCTCATCCTCTTACCGGTTTGATCATTTACTCTTTTCTCCTGTTGTCCTTCCTCCTCTTCTTCATCTCGTCTTTCCTCCTCCTTTTTGATTTTCCCTCCCTTGCTTCCATTCTGTCGTTTACCCTCACCTTTTCTCCTCCTCCTTTAATTTCTCGTCTTCCTCCTGCATTATCCTCCTATCTCTTGATTTCGCCCAGTCATACTCCTTGTTTACTGTGTCTACAGACGCCCCGTTATCTCAGCTGAATGTACGCATACATAAAGTTATGTCTTTATTATTTATTAATTTGATTACTCATTTTACTTTATTACTTCATTTTCTGGTCATTCAAACTGGCAGCTAATAGATATAGTATTATGGAGTGTAACTTTCCCTTTTCAGTCTTTCCTATGAAACTTTCATGTCAGTTTTTCCCTGCTGCATGGTGATCCTTCTCACTTCTTCCTGGAGGGTTTGGAGGCGGGGGGAACCTTCTTGCTGTACTATCCTTGTCCTTCGCATGTAGAATTAGATCTCGTAGTCACAGACTGCTCTGCAACAAACAGCCTCGAAAGAACCATAAGGTCTGTTGCTCTTTGCTCTCCTTTGTAGTCCTTTGTACTCCTTCCCCTCTCCTCCTGCTCCGTTCCTCCTTCCACCACTTCCCCCTCTTCCTCCTCCTCCTCCTCCTCCTCCTCCTTACGTCCTCTCTTTGTCTAATGGCCGCCGTCCGCTTCTATTCGTTACCCCAGCACTCCCCTAATTTTCCTAATGGTACCCACCCGATTCTCCAGCTTTTCGCCGGCCAAGCCTCGCCATGCGCGCGGACATCGGGAAATAGCCTGGTTGGAGCCCGTCGTTCCTGGTGTCGTTGACGGAGGGTTCGTGTTGTCGCTTTCTTGATATTACTTGTCGCTTTCTGATATTATTTTTTCTGATATTACTTGTCTTCCTGTCATTGGATATTTTTTTTTTTTTTTTTTTTTTTTGGATTCCCCTATTGGTTCATAATTTCGCTCCCCTCTCTCTCTCTCTCTCTCTCACACACACACACACACACACACACACACACACACACACACACACACACACACACACACACACACACACACACACACACACACACACACACACACACACACACACACACATATCGTCGTTTTTTATGCAAGATTCCTTCGTGAATTTTGTCACTCATGTCACTTCTCTCTGATTTCGATTCTATCCGCTTGGATCCTGTCGTTTTGGGAGTCGGAATTTCCTGTCGCTTCTGTCCCTCCCTGTCTCCTGCAGGCGTCGTATTCCTTCAGTCCTCCTGGATCCCGTCTTTATCCTGTCCTTCTCTTGCACCTCCTTTAATTCCCTCTCCCATTCCCTTTTCATTTTTATCACTCTCTGCTCTTGTACCCCGTCCTTCTTTTGCCTGTCGTTTTTGGTATCGGATATTCGTGGCGTTTCTATCCCTCCCTCCCTCGTCCCTTGTCGCTCCTGCAACTCCCTCATCCCTTCTTGTATCTTGACGTTTTTCTGCTGTTTTTAGAGGTGGATTTCGTCGTTGCTTGTCACTTCCTTTTTTCCAGTTCCTTCCTTCGTTCCTTCCTCCCTTTGTTTCTTCCTCCGTTCCTCCCTTCCTTTCTTTCTTCTTTCCTTCCTTCCAGTGACGACGGTGGAGTGGGATTAGAATCTTGTCTTCCAGTGCTTTCCATTGACTCGTTTTTATCTCTCTCCACGTCTGTCTGTCTGTCTCCATCTGTCTACCTATCTATCTGTATCTGTCTTTGTCTATCTAACTATAACCGTCAGTCGCTGTTTGTCTGTATGTGTGTGTGTCATTGTTTATATTATCTATCTATTGCCAGACGCCTTAATCCCTTAAGGGGTGGTCACAAACAAATCGCCTCCATGTCGTCCTGTCCTCCGCCATTTCACTGCTCTGCTCGCAGCTCACATCCCCCTAAGTGTATTTATATTCGTCTATCTTTGTCATGAATATCTTACCTATACTGATGTTTCTCTCTCTTCATATGTCCGGCTAAGAATAATTCTTTCTGTCTCTCTGCCTGTCTGTGTCTGTCTGCATGTCTCTCTGTCTAACTAGCTAGATGCCCGTCTAGCTATGCTTCTGCTGTAATTATCAGTCCATCTGTCCATTCACCCTTACATCTATTTATCTGATTATCTGTATTTATCTGATTATCTGTATTTATCTGTATCTGTCAATCTAGATTTATATATATATATGTTCATCGGTCTACTTGTCAATACATCTGTCAGTCTGTCTACCTGTCTGTCTTTTGCGGTCTGTTTATATACATCTATCTATCGCCTTACTCAGCATCCCTTGAGGAGTGGCCTTGACAGAAGGTCCTCCAAGCATTTCTTTTCCCGTCTTTTCTCCCCGTTATTTTCACTAGCTCATTTTCGCTTTCCGTTTTTCATTCTCTCCTCCTCACGTTGACTGGCTCCTTCTCTTATTCATTCCGTCGGCTTTTCTCTTATTTTTCACATTCCTTCTTTTCTTGGCCACTTTTCCAGTCTCTTAGTTATTTACATTTTGCTGGCTTATACTCCTCACTTGCTTGATTTACCACTTACTCATCCTCCCACTTGCTCACGATCTCTCGCTCATTCTCCGCGCTGTGGGGCTAGATACGACATAGCTAACAGCGCTAACTAATCGGCCACTGCGGGGGTTGAAGTGGTAATGTAAATATTCATGAAAGAGTGGATATCCTTGTAACGATGGACATACTTGCTGTCTGGTTAGAGTTCATAATGCTTAAGGGTTATATGAAGCTCTGCCAGAAGCAGTGAATATGACGTATGTTAACAGTGAACAGGATAATATGGTATTAGTTATATATGCGAGTATTATCACCGTAAATGTCGTTGCAGAAGGTATGTGCAATCCACCAGCCTACCTCATATACAAGGTGGAATCTGGAGTTCGGTCAGCCTCGTGTTTCTCATACAGTTTTGACGCCTGCACCCGATAACGTATACTTACTCATATTTTTTATCCTTGCCACCACCTGAGGATTTTGATGAACTCTTAGCAGACTTATGGTAGTGAAGGGGCAATGAAGGCTACATCTAATTCCTCCGCCGCGAAATATCTCTCCAAAGCTGAATGTGTAGGCTGGTGGTATTAGCAATTATGCTTCATCGGAGTAAAGTCGTTGGAGTCACCCATGTTCGGAGTTACCGGAGAAAGGGTCGTATTCTACATTAAGTACTTTTGGAGATTTCTTAATATCTCTTCCTTGGCGGATTCCCATTACAGGTCAGTCTCCTTTTTCATGTTATTGTTGCAAGCCTTGCTGATATTAAAACGATATAAACAGCACAGAAGACAATGTAAGATTTAATACGCGAAATAAATCGATAAGAAGAGATGCCGCGAAGCCTCCAGCAGCCTAGAATAAGGCTCAAAGACCCATTCATTTATAACTAGAAAGCAGGTAGGAAGTGCATACCTTCATCATCGTCAGTGATAGTTTTGATGATTTAATTCCCTTTTCCTACCAGGCGAATACTTTTACGATCTCTCATTGTCATTTAATTCCACAATCTTAGAGTGCCCTGTTATACAGTTTGAGAGAGCGTTCACCTCCGCCATCGCCAGTTAAATGTATTACTTATTCCTGCATCTGGCTCCGGATCCACCTCAAAATCTAAACAACTTCTCCTTGACCGACGACCTACCTGTCCACTGGGTTCCTTGAAATCCGATGACAGCTTTTTGAGATCTGATAAACAGACAGACGTGGGGAATTACTTAACCTCCATCCAAGTTTAGCGGGGATAAATATTAACACAGCATCCACAACGGCTTCATATTTTGCAAGGAGAAGAAATGGGGAGGGGGAGGCCGAAACTTCGTGAGACAACCTGTACCATCAAATCAAGCAAGGACACTGTTGGGGATCAGGTATAAAAGTGTTCCCCTCGCCGAGACGTGGTGAGGGAAGGAAGGAGAACATGGCATTGAGCTGGAGTGGAGGAGGAGGATTTGTGGAGAAAGTGGGAGATTTTAGGGAAGTTGTGGAGGAACAGAGGGTTGTGAGGGAAAGATTTGATGGCAGGAGTTATGAAGGAAATGAGATTTTGGGGGCAGGAGTTATGAAGGTAGAAGTTATGAAATGTATTGAAGGTAGAAGTAATGGAGGAAAGATCTATGTAGGGAGGAGTTACAAAGCAAGGAGTTATGAAGGAAAAAGTAATGAGGGAAGGAATTGTGAAGGAATGAATTACGAAAGCAGGAATTATGATGAAGCAGGTTATGTAGGAGACAGCTACGGAAGGAAGGAAAATGTGAAGAGCGAGTTATGAAGGAAGAAGTAAAAATAGGAGAGAATTGTAAAGGCAGGAGTTATGGAAGAAGTCACACGGTAATGGACTATAAAAGTCTTTTGAAGGAAGACGTTTAGGAAGAGGAAATTAAACTGAAGGGATCTAAGGAGGAAGGAGCAGTCCGGAAGGAAGCAAGTAGATGACAGACTAGAGAAATGAATCATGGACTGAACTGGGGAGAAAGGAAGGAAGGAAGCAGCGGTCTTGAAGGAGGCAAGGAAGAAGCAGAATGGAGAAGGAATGATAAAGAAATGGACTGAGAAGGAAAGATTGGTAAGCAAGGAGTGTTCTGAAATTTAAGGTCTGAAGCTAAATAAATAAAAATATTAACAGATGCAGAAAACCCATTCGTGTAATGTGAGAGGTATCGTAGCTCAGTTACCGTACACTGCATGAGGATAACCAGAATGAAACAAAAAGCCATTGCACTGCGTACCGAGTGATTCAGTCTGCTTTCTCACAAGGGGTGTCATATTGTCTCCATCATTAACATCTCCATCATAGTAACCACCACAACCACCACCACCACCACCACCACCAAGGAATGAGGTTAGGTAGGGTTCAGACACTAGGTAAGGGAAAGTGGTAAAAATCATAAAACTACAAACAGCGAGCCTAGTAAAATGCGACACCCACTCATTCACACATCATTCAGGCCCTTGGAATCCTGGTCATTTCACGGGCCTTAACATCTGCTCGTATTTTCCATTCTTCCAAGCTGAATAAAGCCGTCTGAAAAATAAATAAATAAATAAAATAAAACGCTAAGGGTAACTCGACACCTCACAGGCCGGGTCATTTGCACATTTTTGTTCTAAGCTGAATAAAAACATCTAAGGGTGACTATAAGAAAGAGCACTTCCCCTCACTGAAGGAGCTAACACGATCGCCTTGCAGATTAGAATCGAAGGAGGTCCTTATCCAAATCCGGCCAGGTAATAGGGGTGATTCTCGTGAGTCTGACTTCTCGTTCCAGGGGGTAAAGATAGACCATTTTTCTTTTATCTGTCTTTATTTTTTGAGTAAGATTATGGAGTCTAGCATGTCTCGTGTCTCACTACAATTATGCTTGGTGTGTCTGATGGCGGCAAAAGTGTAATGGATAAGTAATCGTACTGAAGGGGTTTAGAGGGGCTGTCTATCTATCTATCTATTGCCAGACGCCATAATCCCGTAAAAGGTGGCCATTTGACTCTGTTATTTGTTTTACGGGGGAGGGGGGCACTAACCTCCCAGCAACCTACTTGTTGACACGTAGGGAGCACGTATGGTTTGGTTATATGGTTACCACCCAGCGTTGTACTATACTTGACTTAATTACAGAGAGAGAGAGAGAGAGAGAGAGAGAGAGAGGAGTGGAAGACAGAACGGAGGAAAAAAAGAGTGGAAATTAGAGAGAGAGAGAAGAGGAAGGAATTCGAGAGAAAAACATTATAAAGAACTCAAGTGAAGAGGTGAGGAGGAAATCAGGGAGGGAAGGAGAGGAGAGAAGTAGGAAGAAGAAAGAAGAGGAAGAGAGTAAAAAGGAGGGAGGAGGAGGGAAATAAGGAGAGGAGATGCGAGGAAGGTATCGAAGAGAGAATGGGAGGAAATTAAAGAGATGAGAAAGACATTAAAGAGATGAGGAGGGAATGGAGAACTGGGGAAGAGGAGAGGGAACTGGAAAGAGGAAATAAAAGAGGAAAAAGAGGTGAGAAGCAGAGGTGAGGGAAATGAGGAGAATCAGAGAGAGAATAAGGAAAAAAGAATATAAATGAAGGAGGGAGCAAGGAATTGGAAAGAAGGAAAAACAGGATGATTTGTGAAGCCATATGGAAGAGGAAGAGAGAGAAGAGGAGGAAGGAGAGGAAGGGGAAGAAAAAGAAGGGGAAAAAGGAGAGAAAAGGAAGAGGAGACGAAGAGGCAAAAGTAAAAGAAAAAAGGGAAGTAGGACAGGAAGAAAGATAAGATGAAACAAAACGAGAAGAAGAAAAAGGGGAAAAGGAATAGAGGAAAGAAGAAGAGAGAAAGAGAGGAGAGGCAGGGCAAAAAGAAAGCGGGAATGAAGAAGGAAAAGAAGAAGAATAAAGAGGAGAGGAAGAGGAGGTGGAATCAGGAGAGAAAGAGAAAGAGGCGGAACAGAGAATGTTGAACGAAGAGAAAGGAGATAAATGAGGGGAGTTGAAGAAGTCAGATTAGAAGGAATATTGGGTGGAAGGGAAGACTGGATGACGGATTGGAGATGAAAGATAAAAAGAAGAAGGATGAAAGAGGAGGGACGAGAGAGGATGATGGAAAGATGGATAGAAGAAGGAAGGAAAGAGCAGATAAAGTGAAGGAAGGAGGAGACAAAATGAAGGAATGAGGGAGACTGGAAGGAGGAGAAGATAGGGTGAAGGAAAGAGAAGACGGAGAGTACGAAAAGTGAAGGAAATTCGTAAAATGGAGTACGTGATAAACAGAAGAAGATGGAGAAAAAGATGAAGGAAAGAGGAAGCAGAAGGGAAGGAGGAGGAGATGGTAGAGTGAAGGAAAGTGGGGACAGCGTGAAAGAAGCAGTAAGTAAAACACTGAGGAAGAGATAGAAAGAAAGACGGAGGAAAAAGTAGGATGAAAGGAGGAAGAAATAAGGTGGAGGAGAGTGGAGGTAAAACGAAGGAAGAAGTAGAGTGGAGGAAATAGGAGATAAGTTGGAGGAAAGAGGTATTACTGATGAAAGAGACATCAGAAGTGAATTAGAAGATGAGTTACGGGGAACGAAAGAGAGAGAGAGAGAGAGAGAGAGAGAGAGAGAATTGACTCCTACAGTCCTAGAGTTCCTTTAATCTCACTAAAATTATCCATATGTAATAAGGATGGAGGAAAAAATGTGAAAGAAAGAGGGAAGAATTTATGAAGGAGGATGGTAAGCAAGGAAATAAGGAAGGAAGGCAGGAAGGAATTGTGGAGATCTAAGAATGAGTGGATGGAGCCTATCAGTGTCTCCTGGGAGGCTGGAGAACTTAGACATGTGAGAGATGGAAGACAAAATTATTAAGAATGGGCGAAAGAGTAAAGACTGATAAATATGGAGGTAAGATCGAAGAGATAGGAAAGATCAACACAGAGTAGATACAATTAAAACTAAGATGGATATAGAGGAAAGGAGGAACAGTCAGGGTGGAAGTATTATTGAAGAAAAGAAGAAGAATAACAAAGGAGGTGGGAGGAGTTAGGATGGAAAAGTTGTGATGGTAGAAGGAAGGAAGTTAAAAAGGAAAGGCGGAGGAAATTGTGAAGCCAAAAGGAAGGAAGGCATATTTGAGGCTTGGGGAATGGGTGAAGCCTATCTTCGTCGCTCTGGGAAGGTCAGATGGTGTGGAGAGGAGAGGAGAGAGAAAAGTAAAGGAAAAGGAGAAGAGAGGAGAAAGGAAAGGAGGCATAATAAAGGAAGGAAGCGCCGCGAAGGAATAAAGGGGAAATGAGAGGAGGAGACAGGATGGGAGTATGATAAAGGATGGGAAGAGGTGTGTTTGTTATATAGGCAGGACGGAGAAGCTATGAAGGATGGAAGGAATGAAGGAAGGAGGAAATTATGAAAGAAGAAAATAATAACGGAGGGAAAGAAGGAAGGATGAACTTATGGAGGAAGGAAGGATGAAGTTAATGAAGAAGGATGATTATGAAGCAAGGAAGAATCACCTATTGAAGGAAAGAAGGAAGGATGTAGTTGTAAAGGAAGAACACACAAGTTGCAAAGGAAGGAAGGATAAAGTTATAAGGGCAGGAAGAAAGAAGTTATGACGGAAGGCAGGTAGGCAAAGTGTAGGTCTGAGGAGAAGTTGGTGGGTTTGCCTATACCCCCTGGGAGGTGTGGGTAAGCTCAGATAGGCTGACATGAAAGAGATGGAGGGAGAAAATATGGAGGTAGGAATACCTACGAGTGATGAATGAAGAGATAAGATAGTTAAGGAGGAGGAGGAGGAGGAAGAGGAAGACGAAGAGGAAGAAGAAGAAGAGGAGGAGGACAAGAAATCAGTATGGTAGAATTATGAAAGAACGGAGGATATGTTATTATAAACGAAGGATGGAGGGGTCAGAGTGAAAGGATCAAGGAGAAAGAGAATGAAGGACGGAGGGAGGCAAATGGAGGAGTATGAAGGATGGAAGGAGACAAGCATGGACTATGGTAGGTAGGTATGAAGGAAGGAAGGCAGGATGGAGATTAAGAAGTGGGTAGGTGGGGTGTATCTGTATTCCCTTGGAGGCATGGAGACCAGTGGAGCTTAAATATGTGACGGGGAGAAGAGAAGTGGGGCTGTGATGAAAAGAGAGCTAGAGAGAGAGAGAGAGAGAGAGAGAGAAAGAGAGAGAGAGAGAGATTGTAGTATGGGAGAAGAATAATATAATAAAGAAGAGATGAGAGGGAAGGAGACTTTTTAAAGGAGAAATGGAAGAGTAGAAAGGGGAATTAAGGAGGAAGGATGGAGACTAATAAGATGGGTTTGGGGGAGGAAAAAGAGGAGAAGGTGCAGGGAGAGTATTTGGAAGGAGAGGAGAAGGTAGGAAGAAGTTGCAGGGGCAGAAAATATGATGGAAGGAGGAAAGAATAATGAAGGATGGGAGGCAACAAGGAAGGTAGGTTGGGTGGAGGTTTGAGGAGCAAGTAGGATATATCTGTGTCCCAAGGGAGGATTGGGGAGTGAGGAGCTTAGGTGGCTGAGGGGAAGCTGGAGAAAGGGAGGGGACTGATATAAGAGAGCTGGGGACGGGGGGAAGAGGAGGAGGATAGAAGTACCAAGGAGTACAAAGGAAAGCAAACAGCAACAGACCTTATGGTCCTTTCGAGGCTGTTTGTTACAGAGTAGACTATGACTTCGAGATCTAACTCTACATGCTGAAGGATAAGGATAGTAAAGCAAGAAGGCTCCCCCCGCCTCCAAACCCTCCAGTTAAAACTGGCAAGAAAAAGTGAGTAAAACCACCATGCAGCATGGAAAAACTGACATGGAAATTTCATAGGAAAGACTGAAAAGGAAAACTACATTCTATAATACATTATCTATAAGCTACCAGTATGAATAACCTGAAAGAGAAAGTAGTAAAGTAAGATGAATAATCGAATAAATAAATACCTAATGCATGACACTATGTACGGGTATGTCTGCGGAGTGCGGACACAGCATGGAGAGAAGGGACAGTAAATTAAGATTAAAAAAAAAAAAAAGCTTCAAGTCCATTGACACTGATGATATGAGGGGCAGGGTCAAGGAGAGAGAGAGAGAGAGGGAGAGAGAGAGAGATTCTGTTAAGAGACAAGAGGTAGGGAGTCACTGGAAATATAGAGGGAAACTTAAGAAGAGCAAGGAATTGAGAAATACAAAGGGTGAAGCAGAAAGGAGGACACAAAATTTGGAAAAAATTGTATGAATTATAGAGAGAGAGAAGAGAAAAATAAGAGAAAGATGATGGTAAGAAGGTGAGAAAATGAGAAATAATCGATGACTGACGGAAGAGAAGCAAGTCTGGATGTGCTTAAGGGAAGTAGAGGAGGAGGAGGAGGAAAGAATGTGAACTAAACGACTGGCGGAAAGAGACGAGGGAAAGATAAGAGGGAAAGAGAGAGAGAGAGGAAAAAAAAACTAAATAACAAGGAAAGGAAGGGGGAAATGAAGAGGAGAAAGAATATAAACTGGTGGAATGAAAATAGGAAAGGATGAGAGGGGAAGGAAGGAAAGTAGAAAGAAAAGATAACAGAATAACAAAGAAAAGATGAAGAAAATGAAGAGGAGAAAGAATATAAACTGGTGGAATGAAAGAAGTAAAGGATGGGAGGGGAAGAAAGGAGGGAAAGTAGAGAAGAAATGATAACAATTACAGAGGAAGGAAGGAGAAAATGAAGAGGAGAAAGGAAACAGAGACTGGTGGAAAGTTGGAAAGGATGAGGAAAGAGAGAAAGAAGAGGAGAGGACTGCATAACAAGTGAAAGGAAGGAGGGAATGAAGAGAACAGGAAGAAGGTTAATATACGGAACACATACGAGAGGTCGACAGAGGAAGAGGGAATAACAGAGAGAGGAAAATTAGGTGGATGAATAGGTAAGGAGAGAGAGAAGAGAGGAGGAAGAAACACTAGGAATATGAGAGGAAGAGGGAATAACTGAGAGAAGAAGTGAACAGAGACGAATAGTAAACAGTGAAGGAGAGGAGTGGATAGGGAGATATAAAGGGTAAACCAGGAGAGAACTACTGGAGAGGGAAGAGAGGAGGCGAGAAAAATGAATAAACAGGAAGTAAAAAGAGATATTTGAGGAGAGAATAAGAGAAAGAAAGAATGAGTGGAGGGGAAAAAGAGGAAACAGGAAAAAGTGAGGCAGGTAAAACGTATTAGAGAGGCAGCGAGAGGATGAGGGAATAACAGAGAGGAAAAGAGAAAGGGAGAAAAAAGAATGTGCAGGGAATGGGGAGGGGAGGGAGAGAGAGAGAGAGAGAGAGAGAGAGAATAGGGAAATATTGAGAAAGAAGCGAGATTAGAAAGATAAAACAAACCAGAGGAGGGGAAGGTAAACGATGATAGGGAGAAAAGCAACAGGGAACACGAGGGAAAGAGAGAGAGAGAGAGAGAGAGAGAGAGGATTCAGGGCGAAGGGGAAGGGGAAATACGGAAAATGAAGCGGATAATAGAATGAGTGAATGAGAAGTAAATGAAAAAATAAATAAAACATATATTGAAAAATAAGAAGTAAAAATGAAAATTCATGTATTTTATTATTATTATTATTTTTTTATCATTTTTCCACAAAGTAAAGACCCCCAACAGGAAAATCGGATGACGAAGACCCGGAAATCTCCAACAAGGGAAGAAACCCCGCAAGAAAGTAAATTGGAATGCCGAGGAAAGTAGAAATATTGCTTTATCCTGTCAAGGGAAAAGTATTGACCAGAGATTTGAACCGCTGTACGGGAGAAGAAATTCGGGAAACAGAGAGGAGGAGGAGGAGGAGGAGAGAATAAGTGATAAATGGTGAGAGAATGAACTAAAAGAGAGGGGAGAGGAAAGAGATGTGAAGAGAAGAGGTGAATGAGAGGGATGAATGAGAAGAACGGAGAGAATGAAGAGAGAAGGTGAACGAGAGAATAAATTAAAAGAGAGGATAGAGGGAAGAAATGTGAAGAGAAGAGGTAAGAGGGATGACTGAAAAGAGCTGAGAAGGGAAAGAAAGAAAAGTTGATTGAGAGGGATGAAGGATAAGAGTGGAAGAGGGAGAGACGTGAGGTGAATAAGTGAATAAGAGGGATAAATAACAAGAGCGGAGAGGGGAAAGGGACGTGGAGAAGAGGTGAATGAGAAGGATGAATGAGAAACGCGGAGAGGGGAAAGGTACGTGCAGAGAAGAGTTGAATGAGAGCGATGAATGAAAAGAGGGGAAAGAGAAAGAGACATGAAGAGAAGAGGTGAATGAGATGGATGAATGAAGAGAGGAGGGGAAAGAGACGTGAAGAGAAGAGGTTACTGAGAAGGATGAATGAAAACAGAGGAGAGGGAAAAGAGACGCGAAGAGAGCAAGTGAATGAGAGGGATGAAGGAAAAGAGTGGAGGAGGGAGAGACGTAAGAGGTGAACGAGAGAGGTGAATGAAAAGAAAGGAGAGGGGGAGAGAGACGCGGAGAGGAGGCGAGTAAGAGAGATAAATGAAGAGAGAGGAGATGGGAGAGAGACGAGGCGAGACGTAGCGGTAAATGGGGAAATATTTGGATAGGCGTCTGCTTATACTTGGCCTCCTGTGACACCCTAAACTGAATAAAATTGACTGGTAATAGGTAGAATAATATACACGAGTTGATCCGACCATGAGAGAGATAATTGAGAAAATATTAACACCTCAGGCTCCTATCTCAACTGAGTTAAAAAAAAAAAAATGGTGTTAGGCGTAGAAAGGTAAAGTTGACGCGACCAAGAGTACGGAATATTTTTGAGAGAGAGAGAGAGAGAGAGAGAGAGAGAGAGAGAGAGAGAGAGAGAGAGTTTACTAAGGGGAAGTGGGGAGATACGAGGAGGAATATAAGAGTAAAGAGGAAGGGACGGAGGGGGGGAAATGGCGAGGAAAGAGATGAAACGGTAATTAGAGGGGAGAGAGATTGAAGAGGGGAAAATGAAGAGAGGGGAGAAATGGGAAGAGGGGAAGTGGGCTTAAATTAAGAGAACGGGAGAGGGATAGACAGAAAAGGGAGAAAGGGAAGAGGGGAGAAGAACAGTGAACAGTAGAAAGGTTAGGAACAACGAGAGAGAGAGAGAGAGAGAGAGAGAGAGAGAGAGAGCAGAGGACGGTGAGGGAGGAAGAGGGGACTGGAGAAAAGAAAAATTAAGAGTGGTCTAAGGTAAGGAAAAATTAGAGGACGAGGAAGAGGAAGATATGAGAAAGAAAAAAAAATGCATAAAGGGGAATGGGATGATAAGAATGGAGAGGGAAAGGAAACAGAAATGAAGGGAAATGAGGTAAGAAAAAGAAGAAGTAATAAAGGATGGATTTTCGTAAAGGAGAGAGGGAGAGAAAAATGATGATGATAGAGGAAGTAGGAAAGGGATGATAAAAATGGGACAGGGAGAGGGGAGGGGTAAAAAATAGAGGCAGCAGAGAGAATAAATAAAAAAGAAGAGGAAATAGAGAGGGGTAGAAGACTGGTAGAAGAAGAAAAAAACTTAAGGTAATTGACAGGAGATTTACAAAAGAAAGAGAGGGATTAATAGAAGCTAATGAAATGGTTAATCATCAAAGAAATATAATTCCATCAAACATTTTTTTTTCCTTTATACATTGTGACAGTAAATACAAGTAAGACAATGTTTACAGCCGCAAGAATATTGTTATGAACAATTATAACAGTACAGAAATTTACACAGCCGGAAAAGTTACACCTCGTTCGCGAAACAAAGTGACACTACGAACGAAAGATTTGATAACACGCCCTCGAGGAAATTTTCTCTTGGGCTTGTTATCAAATTCGTTCGTTCATGGTGTCACTTTGTTCCGTGCAAGATGTGTAACGATACTTTTCCGGCTGTGTACAGTACACAGCCAATCAGTAAATCATATCGCGGTAGAATGTAATTAAACTAGTATTTGTTATGAAAACCTATTCGTTAAGTTGTGCTACTTCTTTGCTTAACAAATAACGCATAATTAAGAGTGTATTTAGAGCGTAACAGATTTTACAGTGCTGTATTTTGTTACGACGAAGACTGTTTCGGGTTTTACTCAAGAACATCTAATGAACGTTCACCACAGTCCGTCTTACTTTTCGGGAGATATAGATCATCCATTTGCCATGTTCTGCTGTGGGAAATTGTAGGAGTCACTCGGGACATACTCTGTGCAGTACTTCCAACACAGCATGAGAGGAGGGAAGGAAATGCGACAATAGTAAATAGAGCAACTAAATGCAAGCAGAATACGACGATGTTGATGGATGAGAAGAAGGGGCTGATGATAAAGAAGAGGGAGAGGGGGTGGAGAGAAAAATAAAGGAGCGGAGAGAAGCAAAAGGAGCGGTGATAAGAGAGAGGGACGAGAAGAAGAAGAAGAAAGAGGAGGAGGGTGGACAAAGTAAGTTAAATCTAAATAATGAGAGAGATAGAAGGGAGAACATAAGGGCAGCAGGTCCAAGGTAGGCCTGTAGAGTTTGACTGCTGCCAGAATATGCTAGGATGATAGAAGAAGGGAAATAAGTAGGAGGAAAAAGACGAGACGGGTCGAGGAAAGAGGAGATATATGAAAAATGAAGAGGAGTGAGTACAAGGAAGTCGGATAAAAAGAACGAGAAAGAAAAAGTAGAAAGCGTGGATGGAAGAAAACAATTAAAAACGGAGAGAGGGAGAGGAAAGGGAAATTGAGAATGAAAGAACAAAAAATGAAAGTGAGCAACAGAGGGAGGAAATGAAAGAGGGAAGAGAGAGAGGGTACTATAAAGATAGGGGGAGGGAAGAGAAAACTAAAAATACAGGAATGGAAATGAGGAGAGGAGAGGGAAAGAGAGGGAGACAAGATAAAAAAAAAGGGTGAGGTGAAGAACTGGAAAAAAGTAGAAAGGAGTGAGGGAGAATGAGGAGTTTATATGAACAAGTAGAGGAGGAGGAGGGAAGGATAGAGATAGGAAGAGGAAAGGAAGGAAGAAAGGGAACGATGAGAGGAAAGAGAAGGAGAGAGGGAGGAAGGAGAAGAGAGAGGGAGAAGAGAAAATGGAAGAAAGGGAAAGGAAGAAAAAGAGTGTGTGAAGAGAAATGAAAACTGAAAAAAGAAAAGGAAGGAAAGAGATATGTGAAGCATTGTAGGTGATGATAATTGGTGTTCATACATTTACGAATGGCTTGTGTCCACGAGATCAGACAAGAATAGTCGGAAGAAGGATGAAAAGAGAAATGGAAGACAGGAAGAGGAGAGGAAAGTGAGAGGCGGAGAAAGGAGAGAAAAGTGAGAGGCGGAGGGAGAATAGAAAATGCAAGAGAAAGGGAAGAGGGGGAAAAAATGAGAGAGAGAGAGAGAGAGAGAGAGAGAGAGAGGGAGATGAGAGTACGAGGTACGGAGACAAATTGGAAAGGAGAAAAAGGAATGGAGAGGAAAGGGGAATGATAGTAAAAGAGGGTAAGAGGTAAGAAGAAAAAGACAAGAAGAGATGAGAGATAAAGAGTAGGGGAAAAGAGTGAGGAGAGTGAAGCAAATGGGGAGACAAGAGACAAATGGAAGAAAGCGAGAAGAAAAAAGAAAAAAATAAGGTCCACAACTCAGGGTTTAGGCCGAGGGGGGAGAGAGAGAGAGAGAGAGAGAGAGAGGCAAGGAAAATAGGGGAGGGAAACAGGAAAGGAGAGGGAGATAGAGAAGAAGAGGAAGGAAGAAAGGCAAACAGGTGAAAAAAAAGAGACAAAAGAGGAGAGAGAGAGAGAGAGAGAGAGAGAGAGGGAGGGAGGGGGGGGGAAAGAAAGAAGAAGAGAAAGAGGGAGAGAAAGTAAGAGGGGAGAGACGGAAGAGAGAAGGGAAGGGAGAGAGGAGAGAGTGGGGAGGGAAGGGAAAGGAGAGAGGAAAGGAAGAGAAGGCCGGATGAGATGAAATGAAGCGGCAAAAAGAAGAAAAATTGAAAAGAAGAAGGTTGAGAAAAGGACAGAAAAAAACGAGAGAGAGAGAGAGAGAGAGAGAGAGAGAGAGAGGAAAAAGTAAAACAGAAAAGAATGAGAGAAAAGGGAAGAAAGGGAGGGAGACGGAGAGGAGAATGGGAGAGAGAGGGGAAAGAGAAAGTAAAGGGGTTGGAGGAAGGGGAGAGGGACGAATGAGATGAGAGGGAAAAAGGGAAAAAAATGTGGAAAATAACGAAAATAAAAGATATAGGAAATGAATTGGCTTGGAGCTTGGTCGACTTCAGAATTCTGGGAGAGAGAGAGAGAGAGAGAGAGAGAGAGAGAGAGAGAGAGACGTAACTAGCTATAATCAGGATTCCAAGACATGAGAGAGGGCCAAGGAAAAATCGAACCTAATTTCACGTGAGTTACAAACCAGAGAAAGAGAGAAACAAAAAGATATAGACGGGAAGGCAAACACACAGATCTCTTCGGGGTCAGTCAAGGGTAAGATACTGCAATTCTGTGTAGTTACGTTTTAGTTCCGTATAAATATGTCGGTAAGAATTATATTGCTGTGTAGTTACGTGTGGTGTGAGGGTATACAGTTCTGTGTACTTGCATGGGACAGAATTTTCCTGCCTATTAAAGTTTCCCCGTATTAGATCCTACGACCCCCTAAACTCCGGATGATCGGATAAAATGATCCCTTGTGTATCAGCTCAGAAGTGGCCTCTCATTCTTTAACGCGGGTGGTAATGGGGGAGTATCTCTAACCACAGAGGAACTGGTACTACAGTCAAACGAACAACTATAACTATCTTCCCAGTTCTGTCTGAAGAAAAAATTCAACTGGCAAAATACAAAGAAAATCATATATTTATTGGTGCGTGTTTCAGACCTTCCTCTTGTTCCGCAATGTATTCGTCACACTTGGAAAGATACTTGTGTCTTTGGAGATACAGTACCTCTAATGACACTGGGTAGATGGATTTGAGCCCCACACGGGTGAGGGTGCTTTACGCCACGGCGTTATTGCATCCTTTCGTTTATATATATATATATATATATATATATATATATATATATATATATATATATATATATATATATATATATATATATATATATATCTATATATATATATATATATATATATATATTCTATCTATCTATCTATTGCCAGACGCCTCAATCCCGTTTGGGGTGGCCACAAACAAATCGCCTCCAAGTCGCCCTGTCCCCCGCCATTTCACTGCCCTGCTCCCAACACACACACACCCCTCTCTCATATACCTCTCCACCCCATCCCTCCATCTCATCCTCGGCCTCCCCCTCCCTCTTTCCCCCTCCACCTCACTCACATACACTCTCTTCGTCAGTCTTTCACCCTCCATCCTCTCCACATGGCCAAACCACCTCAGTGTGTTCCTCATAACGCTTCCTATCACATCCACATCCACACCACAACGCTGCTTTATATCCTCATTCGTCAGCCTGTCTCTCCATGTGACTCCACAGGCTCCTCTTAAATAACTCATTTCCATTGCTCTCACTCTTGACTTGTGTCCTTCCAGCAACGTCCAAGCTTCACTTCCGTACGTTAGAGTTGGTATCACAATACTGTCATGTAGTAACTTTTTCACTTCCATGCTCACTTCCCTGTTTCTTATCACTGCTTTCAAAGAACCAGCAACCTTTCTTCCCTGCTGTACCCTTTCAAGCACTTCACCCTCCAAACCTCCATCCTTACTCATCACACTACCCAAATACTTAAACGTACTCACATTTTCCAATTCCTCACCATCCAACCTCGCTGTACATTCACTGACTTCACTTTACTCTTCCCTACATTCACCTTTAGATTCCGTTTCTTACACACTCTCCCAAACTCATCCACCAAGCCTTTATTTACAAATGCACCTTGTTAAATATCGTGATCAGAAGAGCTTTAACCCACTTCTAATCATACTGCAGTAGATCAAGGTGCGTGGATCCGAAGGACAAAAAGTCAGAATAACGTGACGGCCACGCATCTTTCATATCTTCCGTGGTGAAGTGGGTTAGACCTCCAAACAGACGAGGGTGCATTACAGCACCTTTATTCTAACTTCAGAGGAGCTGGGAGTACCATACCTTTAACCAGAGAGGAAGGGGGAGGGATGTGAGGGAGGAGGTTGAGTTTTACAACTTCCTTTACAAGTGATGCGGAAGCTTAAGGATTATCTCTGACAACCCTTGAGGGATGGGCCTGGTGAGGATCACGTTCAGCGAAACTGAGGAGGTTGGGTATCATTTTCTGCACATGTGAGTGGGTGTGTGGATGTGTTGGGTGTGTGTGTGCCTGTGCGAGCATGTGAGTGTGAGTGTGTGAGTGCGTGATAGGAGTCGAGATGTCCAAAGGGAATTCAATTAATCTGGTCCCCCTTTACAGATAGCAGTGGGCGATATGGCTGTGGTTCAATCTGTGACCTCACCAGTCAGGGAAGATAGCACGGTTTTGAGGAGGGGCGGCCACTTCTCATGCAAGTAAGTGAAAATGATTAAAGTTATTCAGTAGAAAGTAGGGAGCTGAAGTGGTAAAGTGGAAGGTAGAGGCTGAAATGATGAAGTCAAGGAAATAAATTGTGTAGACGTAATCGTATTGTAAAAGATAGAGTTACTTGTAGCAAACCAAGGAAGGGATGCCGACGTGTGAATATCATTAAGTATATCAGTATTTAGATTATGTAAGTCTTTATTGTACTCTACCGTTAAAGTCTTCTTCAGTCTTTCTTTGTCACAGTCTTTGACCTCAAATCAATTGTCTAGGCATCTCCAAATGAACCGATCTTGAGTTTTACTTTGTTTTTATTTAATTTTTATGAAAGGGAATTGTTTTCCAGGCTCTTAGTCTTGGGTTGTTTCATTATTGCGTTAAAAATAAGACTAGTGTTTTCTTAACTTAGTATGAAAAGGAACAGCAGTGTATTCAAGCGTCTGTATCTGTCTGTCTGTCTGTCTGTCTATCTTTGTCTGTCTGTTTGTCTATCTATTTATCAGGCTATCAGCCAGACGCCTTAATCAAGCATCTCAATACCGAGGTGTTATTCAGTTTCTTAAGTCTGTGCTTCTTTATCGAGTTCATTTACACAGACTACTTGATTTTGTCGCTGCAAGTCCAGCCGGTAGTGAAGTGAGTGAACCAGCGTAGGTAGTGTGAACCTGTGTGTAATCTACTGTGAACGTAACCTGTATGCGTAGTCTGCCGTAAACATAACCTGAATCTAATCTACTGTGAACATAAGCTGTGTCTAATCTGCTGTGAGCGTAACATGTGTCTAATCTACTGTGAACATAACCGCTCGACCTGTATGATAAGGTTCGTATTCTAGTCGGTTAATGAAGTTCCCTAACACCTCTTCCTTAGCGATTTATTTTCCAATCTATCCATTAATATCCTCTTTTTTTTTTTTTTGCTTCTTATATCTTTCTAATATAGACATGGATTGCATGAATAACACACGAGAATATAGTAACGGAGCAGAATCAGAAATAAACCGGTGAGGAACAGGTGTTAGTAAGCCTTCTAACCGACCGAGAATACCGCCCTTAGGCTCTTATTCTCGTGGATTAAGAAAGCCCCCTAACACCTCTTCCCTAGCGATTTATTTTTGATTATGGCTAATTAATATCCGTTTATATGTTATTTTTGCAGAGTACGGCGATAATAGAAGGTTTTAAGTTACAGAGAAGCGGACAATAAGATATAATAAGCAGAACAAATCGGTTAGGAAAAGATGTTAGGGAGATTCCTAAACCGACGAGAATACGGACGTAAGATATATGAAAGGCCAAGACTATTAATCTCCTCGACGTGTGCACGACTTTTTCATTTTATTTTTGCTTCGTCAGATTTCAAATTCAGAAGACTCTCTCCTAGTGAAGGGATTAATGAAGGCTGTATCTAATTCTTCCAGTTCGAAAAGTCCCTCTAAAGATGAACGAAGATGGTTTTGGACAGAAATAGAATAATATACAGACGTCACGGCCCTGAAAGCATTAGTTCCCCAAAACTTCCAGCAGACTTTTATACGCAACACCTTGTAAAAGTTACTCTATTTCTTTCACCGTAACTTAACCCAGATTTTTAAAAACTTATTGGGCGTATATAAGTTTTAGCAGAGCAGTATATTATGGATTTTCTTTTCCATAGCACTTCTTTATAACCTGCCTCATATTACAGTGGTAACCAGTAGTAACAGCTCAGTATCCTAGACGGCGATGACAGTTTTTAGCCACGTTAAATGAAAAGATTAACTAAGACTGGCGAATAACCCATCTCCACCACACCTGCAGAGTTTGGTTGGTTTGGTGTCCTTGCCAAGAGATTCAGTAAACAATCCATATATAAGTAAACAAGTACAGTAGGATGAAGTGTTGATTTTGTTTTGGCTGTTACGTGACGATATTTCTCAGATTAGAGGTTAAACAAAGCCTTCATTAACCACTTGAAGCATCCCCCAAAGGTAAGAGGATGCCTTAGTGGTTGCAAGAAAAATTTCCAGTTGTCTTTAGTGAAGTGGAGAACCGAACAGAATTTTTGTTGAATATAGAGTACAACCCATTAACTTATTTCACTTTGCTTAGGATTGCTATGTGCCACGATGAGAACTTTTTAGCGGGTGCGTGCTGTATATTTGTGATGAATAATATAACACACACACACACACACACACACACACACACACACACACACACACACACACACACACACACACACACACACACACACACACACACACACACACACACACACACACACACACACACACACACACACACACACACACACACACACACACATAAAATCTCTAAGTTAATCGCAAACTAATTTCTTTAAAAGAGTAACTATGGCTCTCAGTGGGTGGAAAGCGATAGAGAGTCCCGGCAAGACGTACCCGCGTAAAAAGCCTCGGGGGAAGTAGGAGACGAAGTGGCGCAGACGGAGAAATACCCCGAGATCGATGAGAACAAATGGAGGTGCACGGCGGTAATGGTCGTGTTTGCAGACCTAGGAAAAGCATTGGCGGGGGCAGTAGCAGGATTTATAACATTAATGTTCTTTTCCGGGTTGAGATGGCGTGTTAATGGTCTCTTGTATTTATTCCCAAGCAATATCGGTACTGAGGAAAAAATAATGAGAGGGTGAAAGCCAGTTCCATGGTATAGTTTAGTTTTTAATGTCTCTCTTCACCGATTTTTTTTTCTCTCTCAAGTACGTTGATAATACAGAAAGAAATGACAGCCAGATTCACATTACAATAGATTTATGGTTTCCCTCTTTCCCGGTTTGTTCTATAAGTGGCATGTCAATAATTTCTTGTATTTATCTCTGCAGTCAATGTCGATATCAGAAAAAAAAATCTCAGGTCAATCCGTTTTGAGGTGTTAGGGCCCAATATTAAGCTACCGTTCAAAAACAATATATAGTTGTAAATATTGACGGGTAAATAGACTAACGAATTTAGAGTCTGACGATTAAGTGAATGTAAAAAGACTGCAGGACATACAGATGAAGAAATTAATAGACTGACGAATATTAGATGTATTAAGCTGTGGCCCTTCTCCTCAAGCAGCATTTCACATGGCAGAGGAACCTACACAGTGATCTTCGGATGAATTGAACCGTTGCACGAAAGAAAGGCCTTGACCCCAGTGCAATTACTGTATCATTTGACGCTAAATATTACAAATGTTTAAAATACTAAGAAAAATATTACGTTTTAAAGTGCAAAGTAGATTACCAAGGATGAGGCGTTTCCGAAGTCCATGGGAAGACGATGCTCAAGGTTGTATTCTCGTGGGCGTAAGAGACGTTGACAAACCTTCCTTAGTTATTTACTAGGCCGAATTCTCCATAATCCTCTTGTACGGCTTTTGTCTTTTGAGTAGCGATACAGTTAACATGAATTACGGTGTGTGTATTGTATCTGTAGGACAGCCCCACTTTAGCAATTGTGTACTTGTGGTCGACGGGTCTGCTTGGCTAGGCTGATCGGGGAGAAACAACAAGAAAAACACTAATATGCAAGTGATTAGGTATATCATTTGCAGAAATATTCTAGTAAGGAAGAAGTGTTAGGGAGCCTCCTAGATCGTATTATCGTGGGGCTTAGGAGGCTCTCGCACTTCACCCTCACCAGTTTATTATGTAACGTAATTTTTGCTGTTCTTGCATTCTGTGTCGGTGTTAAAATGCTACGGTTAACTTAAAAGAGAACGTGTAGCTGTAACACGCTACATAAAGCATAGCGGAACTGCTGCCAAACTTTCCAAACCAAGAAGAATACAGTCCCAGATCCGCGGAAATACTCCTCGTTTGACGAAAGTATAGAGAAAACCCTGCCTTCCATAAATTCGAGGAGTTAATAAGCAAAATGGTAGACGAATAACTTAAAGGTAATTATTTTTAAGGTACATGTACTGAAATATACTGGTAAGTCATATATGGGCAAGAAGACATCCCCTCTACTTAAATGCAGAAAAAAATCATCCCAGCTGCCTTAACGTTGCGGAAATCTAGAGAAAATCCAATGACCCCCTCCCCCTGATAAACTACGAGGAGTGTAGGTGCCATTTACAAACAAACAAACAAAAAAAAAGAAGAAAGAAAGAAAGAAAAAGAAACCAGTGATGCAGAAGTGCCAGGGTGTCTCCTAAAATCGCGAGAAAAAAACTAACTTCCTTGTCGAAAATGTACAGAACCCTACCCTTTCGCCTCTGAATGTAAACGTCAAAGTACAGCAAAAACGTAGACGATTATTTAGAGGTAGAAAACAGATACAGAGAAGTAAACAAATAAAGAAGAGGAGCGAGAGAGCCCCAGTAAGACATATCCTGAGAAAAAAGAAAAAAAAAAACTGATAAACCAAGAGTAAACATGTGCCATATAAAGCAATGAGATAGTAACGAAGAGGCAGCAACCCACCAAAATCCACAAAAATACACCCTCTTCACGAAAATGTAGAGAAGCAAGATCATTTCCCTGATAAACTGCGAAAGGAGTCAATTGGCAAAATAATCAATGAGGCGAAATTGATAGCCTGGGACGCGGGGCCACTCAGAGCTAAAAGTGGCTGCAAGCACTTAAGTGGATTTGACGAGGATATCCAGCCATTACAGACCTCTTGATTGCCAGCTTGATAAACTTGTGGACTTGGAGATGGTGGATGATGGTCAGACAGTGAGGTGAAGGATTAATGGGCCGATGCAGACTGGGATTAATGGACTTACTGATGTGGACTGGTGGGATTAATGGACTGATACAGACTGGGATTAATGGACTGACTGATGTGACGGTGGGATTAATAGACTAATTAATGGCCTGATTTAGACTGGTGGGATTAATGGAGTAACTGGTGATGAGGTGAGGGATTAATGGATTGATATGGACTGATGGAATTATTGAACTGATATGGACTGGTGGAAATAATGGACTAGTGGGATTAATGGACTAATTGGTGAGAATAATGGACTGATGTGGGCTGGTAGGACTGATGAACTGGTTGGATTAATTAATACTGAGGGTTAAATAGTTTGCCGAATAAGCAGACTGACGATTAAATAGACGTAAAAAAGAGCAGGACAAATAGACGAAGAAATTAATAGACTAACGAATAACAGATATGATAGACTGATGGGTATATTGGCCGACGAATTTATAGACTGAGTTTGATAGATGCATTTAGCGAACGAGTCATTAGACTTAGACTGACAACTAAATAGACGCGCACAAACTGAGTAAGCTTGACAGACTGATAGATAAGTGGAAATAGACTGCCGAATAATCCAGTGAGTAAAAACTTCTAAACTGATGGCTAAAATTCGATGAATAAAATAGATATAAACAAAAAGAAGTAATAATGCTTTCTATTAATAGACGCAGATAGTGACAAATTAATGAAACTGTCTAGTAAGGAGGAGTAAATAGAATGATGAATAGAGACTTATGGAAAATAGACGTAGATAGATTGACATGTTAACAGACGGACGCCTAACAGATTGACGATTAAGAATAAAAAGATTGACGAATTAACACTGAAATCAGTCAAGTATTTTTTATTCCTACTTTCTCCAGACGATTTTTTTCTTGTTTAGAGATTTTTCGACGTGACGAGATTCAGCAAAACTTTCATTATCGTTTCTTTATTAGGTGTCCTTATTGTAGTAAAAAGAAACTGTGTAATGGAGGCCTGGACGAATTATCAGACCGAAGAATAAGCAGACTGAAGACTAAGCAGACCGACAAAGAAGAAGACCGCGAATGAACCAACTGATGAATGAACAGACCGACGAATCAACAGACCGACAAATAACCAGACCGTCGATTAAACAAACTGACAGGCAAGTGTGGTGACGAAGTGGCCGTGTGACGATGCGTGGCGGTAATTAACTGGCAGATTAATGGAGCGGTGGGGTGACGAATGGTTCAAGCCAGGTCGCGGTGGGTTGGGCAAAACAAGATAGCCTGTCCTTAAGTGAATTAACTCCAAAATAGAACAGTTTGGCGTTAGCTGAAGCATAGCAAAAAGCTGTGTGTTGTTTGGTTACCCTTTGGCCGCGATGGATTTGTCTGAAGCAGAATAAAGTGTCATGTCATTAGCTGGAATAAAATAAAGTTTGTATAGCAAGCAACCCCGTGGCCAGGATGGATTTACTTGTGGTCAAAGTAAAATAGTTTACCTTTAGCTCAAATATAATACAAGTTCTGTGTATTTGGTAAACATTTAGTAAACATTTGGCCTCCGTGGGATTGTCTAACCAAAATGTAATCCTCTGGCGTTAGCTGGAATAAAATGCAAAGTTGTAAATAGTTGGCCACGTTGAATTAGTACGCTCTTGAGTCTTGACCTAAGTGTTGTTAGATATACTTATTTTAATACTGATTTCTAGCACACTTCCTGGCGTGTGGATAGATAGGAAGATGAGAAATTGAATATGAAATTGTATATAAGTGAGGTGGAGGCGGCGAAGGGGAGGGGGAGACCGAGGGGGAGGTTGAGGGATGTGTTAGAGAGGTTTCTGAATAAGGGAAATTTGAGTTAGAGGCAGGGCAGCCTAATGTTGTAGACGTTTTGTATGGTGCCAGTGTCTCCAGAATTAAGGCATCTGGCTGTAGATTGATAGGTAGATGGATAGATAGATAGATAGGTAAATAAACAGATAGATTTCCTGCATCTGAAAGATATAGCCACGATAAAATACAGTACTCTTCTTGATTCCCCTCCAAGACTTCATTCGAGATTTTTTTTTTTCTTTTTTCAACAGATTTCTGCAGCGGGTTTATCTGATCTATGCAAGTCGTCAGGAGGTAGCACGAATGAAGTTTAAAGGTATTGATATTCTGAGCTCTGTGCTGAATATAAGAGTGGGGTCGTTACCAATAATTGAACAAAAAGCTCTCGATTCTCAGCCAGGTCAGTCATTCCCTAAGTTCAGTGAAGCTGCCCGACGTAAGCTGGAATATAATACAACGTTCTTGATTTTCAGTCAGAACATTACTTTGAATTATTTTTGGCCATGTTGATGGGTTTTTCGGAGTTGAGTAAAATAGTCAGTCATTACCTAGAATTAAATAGGTCTTAATTGTCACTACACAGTTTTAATTTTTATGTAGTTATTTATTTATTTATTTAGTCAATCGGTTAGTTATTTTATTTTTGCTACGTGTGTTCTTACGACTCTTGGATGTCTAGTGGTCAGAAGGCGACAATCAGAGTGACGGCCTGATTGTCGCCTTGAAGATTTTCCGTCTAAGTAAATACTGCCAAGGGGTTAGGTTCCTAGTCTACCCATAACCCACTGCTGGCGTGACTTTTTCTTTTTCATCCTTGCTCTTTTCAGGGAAGTTATTCAGTTCAGGAAAGGTCTCATATTGTGAAACGGTAAAGGAAGACTATATCATTCTCCCTCAGTTAAAAAAAAAAGGTCTCCGAAGCTGAATCATATCATTTGGCTGTCGTAAGAATTAAATAAATAAAAAGTCATATTATTAGCGGTTAAGCCCGATGTTACGGTGACGTAATTTTATCATATCCTTAAATATCATATCCTTAAATTCACCAGACTACTATAACTTAGGCGCGAATTTTCGAACTGAGGATTTAGAAGAAAAAATATTAACCCCTTCAGTACAAGGGAACGTATCTTAACTAAACTGAATCGTATAGAGAATTATTAAATCGTATAGGGAAATTGTTGGAATAATCGATGCACGGAACGACTAAGGGACAAATGAACAGTACGTAGTTAATCGTGGAGGAGGAGGAGGAGGAAGAGGAGGGGGGTTGATGCCTAGAACTGGAACAAGACTCATTAAGGCAGACTTTCAACTGTGTCTGTCTACCATTCCTTAGACTGAGACATGCAACAGTCTAATGTATAATCCAGGTCCTTATTTCAGCTGTAGGCACGAACTACACTCAAGATTTATCACAGGGAGTTTGAGAGTAATTGGTTTGCAAGCTGGGGTTTTCAGTCTCCATTTAATAGTCAGTCAGTAGGAATAGTCACATGAAATCGTCTGGCTGAATGATTAATAGCAGATATGAGGGATTAACAGCAGGAATGAGGGTGTGATAATAGTGCGAGGGAGGCTTTCCGAGCTGAATAAAACCTCCAAACGTCAGCTGAATTTATATCTCGCATTAAAAACTGAAAAAATAATAATAATAATAATAATAATATCACCAGACGTCACTGGGAACAGAGAGACGCATATAAAAATCGTTTGGATGATGAATTTATGTCGAGGGAGAGGGTGTGATAAGAGTGATGGGGGAGGGGTTTACGAGTTGCACGGGGGACCGTAATGGGCGGAATATGTCATGTTGCGATTTTTAAACCCTCCTCTTCAGTTCCCCCTCACGCGGTGTGATGAGGCCTCGTTCTTTCATTTGGTTCTTTTTCTCTTGCATCGTTTAGATATTTATTTGCTTCTTTATTGTTATTTATGTACTTATATTTATTGTTATTTATTGCTGCACCTACTGGGGCAGCCAAATACAGTGCTAACTGGCACTCACTCACACTCATGTAAGTGCGCACTTGTTCACTCACTGTCTCACTCATTTACTCGCTGGGTTACTGTGCCTTTTTGAAGATGGGCGTCCAGGCCTTATGGGGAGAGGGCAGTTAGGGAAACGAAATTTCGCACATTGGTAGACCTCCACCTGGGCCAGATTTCAGGCACCCGTGAGGGACTTTCAGGGGTCCTGGTTAGTCCTTATGCATGGCCATAGTTTAGGGATTCGAAGCTTTACAGTTGTAGACCATCACTAGGAGCAGGTTTTAGGCAGGGTGCGACCTCCAAGTATCGCCTCGCATGGGCAGAGGCGGCCCCCAGGGATCCCGGTCAAAGCTGTTATGCACAGCCATGGATTTTTGCCAAGGACCAGGTTTTAGACAGGGGGAAGTTTTACAGCCACCCCTGGGGGGATGGGAACGGGCAGGAAGGCAGTGTTTTTTTACCGAAAAACAAAATTTTGCTCGCTGGTAGACCTTCACCCCGATCCCCGAGGTCGCCCCTCCCCTTTAGATAATTATGTTTTTCCCTTTATAGTAAAACACGATGGATGCGGCTGTCAGAGATATCATTTATATCTTTTTACGCTGTCTTCGTTTTATTTGGTTTAGTTCACTTTCAGACCGTTTGTGTGTGTGTGTGTGTGTGTGTGTGTGTGTGTGTGTGTGTGTGTTTATTCTGTTTTTGTTCATGGGTAGTGAAGGGCAGTCGATTCGTAGGGCTGCTCCCATCCAATACTTCATGCACCAATCTAGGTGTGAAAGGCTCCTGGAGTACAGCAGTGAGAGGAGCTTGGGGAGAATTTAGGCTTGTCGTCTACCGTTATAATTATGTTCTGGAATACGGTGACAGCCTTGAAGGAGGGGGGCGACAGGAATTTAAGTCCTTCATTATAAGAACGTGTTTGTATTTCATTCTAGTAATCTTCAGACGGTTTTATACAGCTTCTGGAAGGTTTATCGCACTGGTGGAGTTAGATACACCTTCCATTAATCCTTCCATTACTAGAGACCCAGCTTGAGCAAAATCGTCTGGTGGTATCAAGAATAAAAAAAATAAGTCATCATACTGAAGGGGTTTTTCTATTCATGGATCGTTCATAATGGAAAGTGAAGTAATGACTCACTTATTTTCGTACTGGCCCTTTTTTTTTTTTTTTTTTTTTTCCAACTCCGAGCTCACCTCCTATCCCCCACCCAACCACCTACTATCCCCCACCCAGCTACCACTGCTCCCCACTCAGCCACCCTTACCACTGCCCTGAGCCCTCCAACCTTACCCTTACTTCTCCCTTACCACCCCCACCTTTCTTGTACCCCCACCTTATCAACCCGCCCAATCCCTAACTCACATTTAGCAGCACATTTCACTACCCTCACCCCACCCTCATCCCACCCCCACCTCACCTCACCCTCATCCCACCCCCACCTCACCTCACCCTCATCCCATCCCCACCTCACCTCACCCTCACCCAAGCCCACCCCACCATATGCCATCCTACCCCCACCTCCACCCCTTCAGTCCAACCCACCCCCTCCCGCTCCTCACGCCACCCCACCTTTCGACTACCAACACATCTTTACGCCCATCCCACCCCACCCCACTAACCACACAACCACACCTAATCTACCACTACCCCACCTCAGTCATACTCCTACCAATACTCCCACTCCCATCCCTCTGCCACAGCATCTCTTCTCTCCCACCTCTACCGCCACCCCACCCCATCTCTCTCTCTCTCTCTCTCTCTCTCTCTCTTCACCATGACGCTTTGGCTGTTCAGAGATGGCAAAGAAGAAAAGAAGCTGGGGTAAACTCAGGCTTGGGGGGTAGGTTCATTCGTTTCTGGCCTTGGTTGCAGATAAAGCTTTTGACCTCTGAACCAATGTTTATAAAAGAGAGCTTTGAGGCGAGGCTTGGGGGGATTAAATTGAGGAAAAATGGAGAGACTGCGGTGAAAAATGTGAGGCAGAGAGAGAGAGAGAGAAAAAGAGAGAGAGAGAGAGGCGGAAGGGGGGGGGGATGGAGTATTTGTGAATGCGATTGTGCATGTATTTGCCTGTGAGAGCGAGAGCGGGTACACCAAACAACTGAGGTGGGACGAGTGCTTGGGTTCCAGCGTGTGTGTGTGTGTGTGTGTGTGTGTGTGTGTGTGTGTGTGTGTGCGCTTGTGAGAGAATGAGAGAGTGGTGGGAGTGGTCTCTTTTTGATTTACCTGGGCGAGGGGGAATTTACATACCCCACGCTCAGGGAATTTCGGGCTATATATATATATATATATACCATGTACTGTATATATAGATAGATAGATAGATAGATACGTATATATTTGTGTATTTTAAAAACAAAGTCGGTTTGTTTTTCATCTGACGGAGCTGGGTCACTCCTACAAGTTGAATACTAAATCGTGGATGCATGAATTTCGATGAGCTTTAGGAGGAAAAACTGTCTCCTTAGTTACTAGTAAAATTTTCCATTATTCAGACAACACCTGATCATCGAGTGACCTGAAAGGGGTCGTATAGATACAGGATCTTAACCTATACACAACGATGTCGTCTTTTATATTTATTTTTGCCATCTCTAAATATTTGTATTCAGTTCTGGAGAAGCTGTTCGAACTGGGTGGGGGGGGGGGTAGGTATAGTCATCATTAACCTCTTCACTGGGGTGCATTCCAAAGCAACATCATCATGAAACAGAAAGAATTAATTGCTAAAATACGTCGTCTGAGTTTGTGGCCACCCCTTCTGAGATAAGATAATTGGTGATAGATAGATAGATAGATAGATAGGTGGATAGATGGATGGATAGATAGATGGCTAGATGGATAGATAGGTAGATAGATAGATGGATGGATGGATAGACTGATCGATAGTAACTGATAGATATAGACAGACAGATAGATAAATAGAAGGATTGATAATATGGTTACCCTAATTTTAACGATAAACAAGTCTTCAGAGGAGTGAATAAACAGGAATCATTTTGCTTCGTCGCGTTTTTCACATTTAACCACTTGGGAATGAAGATGTATTTTTAGAGTCGTTCTTTCCACAGGCAAACGATATTATTTCAGCTTAGAGAAAGACCCAAGGTGTAAAGGAGCATTTGAAGACTAACCCCCCCAATCTGAAGTCTCTCTCCCAGCTTAATAAAATCGTCTTGTAATAGCGAAGGTATTAAAAGTCTCCTCGGGCTGAAGAGATTTATATTCATTGTGGGTGAGCTGTGAATGTTTGATAGCCGCACGAGTGACGGAAAATAAAAATCTTATTCTCACTAAAACTGTACTCATATTTTTTTTTGTTCGATTGCGTATTTTTCATTTTAATCTTAACGTATTTTGATTTTACTCATAAGCGCCTTGAGGTTTAGTGAGTTAAGGCGCCTCAACCGGATGTGGCTCATAACGATCTAATTCCAAGGAGTGGTTGGGGTTTGTCGCTCACATAAAACCGCTCAGGGATCAACAACTGGCCACTCGCCGTAAATATCTGGACTGAGTATCTTAGCCCCCAGCTTACGTTCATGATGGGGTGATACGGGATTGGATGACGGATGGATGGATTACTTTACCACTAGGAGACTGTAATCCACCCTAGGAAGGATCGCTGGATGTGAGGGGATTAATCAGTACCGTATCTCATCCCTCCATTCCAAAAATTCTCTTCCTAAGCTGCGTAAAAATTGTCTGATGGTGGCGTAGTGAAAAATGCCAATACCTTTTTTTTTTTTTTTTATGTGTTCGACTCTGGGCATAGGCTTCACAGCCTGCTATCAAGGCCCAGCAGTCCTCCTACATACCATACACCTCCACATGTCACCACTTCGGCGCTAACACCCACCGTCCATATTGAATACATGCTAGGGCTGTCTCATGCAGGACTGGTGTGATGGTATTAGCGAGGGTATTTTTACGACATGTCGGCGGGTCTTCTGGTAGATCAGTAAAGCCTGATTTAATGAAATTCAAATCCTTAAACTGTTCCCTGCCCCAGCGGGGATTTGAACCTGGGTCCATTAGAACGGCAGGCCACGTCTCTACCCCAGGCTTTTGCTGTTCTTCACTCTGCATGGCACGGGCTGGCCTCTTCACCGTGATGACATACATTGCATTTTATTCCTTCTATCAACAGACGATTTTACTCACACGGGAGAAACTGTTCGATCTGGAGGGGTTTGTTATAATTTGGCTTCCATTAACTCTTCCACATAAAGAAAAAAAATCACCTAACTTTAATAAAACTTTTTAGCAGCAGCAAAAATCAGCAAAAATGGCGTCTTCTGGCTTAACAGTTCGTAATTACACGCGAAAGCTTCTAATTGTCAGGTTTTATGGTATTTCTGTAATGCCTGTACTCGTTCACTTAACTGGCGTAATCGTCATCTCTTCATCTTGAATGATGAACGATAAGAGATTAATACACGAATATGGTGCTGCGCATGTGATAGGATGGATGTGTGGCCGTTGTATACGAGTATTGTTCTTTCTGCCACTGAGCCATGAGCAGTATGATACAAAAGAACGAAATCATAAGGTATATGAACTACAGTGTATTTTACAGCGAGGAATCACAGTCGAGGTTGCTATAATTAATTTCTTTGGTATACACAGAGTATGGAATGTCCTCTACAATACAGTAACAGAAGGGTGATGTAGAGAAATATGGGATAGGAGCATAGCTGTATTCGTATTTGGTTTCGCCAATGAGTTTCTTCAAATAAATGAATATTGCTAAGCTGACCTTACCTTATACATAGATTTACAAAATTCATTGATTGCCCGAGAGCAGTATAATAGCTTTGAAAGAAACTCACTGGCAAAACCTTTCACGAATACAGTTACGTCCCTCCCCCGCAGTAACATATAAAAGTTTCAGGAAGATGGCGTTTACCCGTATATGGTTCCTATCTCCAATTTTTTTTTTTTTTTTTTTTTTTTTTTTAAATCAGGAACCCGCTCTTGTACGGAAGGAACTAATTAGGAACAGTTTTCATTAATTCCTTCAGTATGATGACGTTTTTCATTGTCGTGTTTGTACATATAAACATAAAAGATATCAAAGTAAGCCAGTTGATCCTTGCAACAGGAAGCGCATGTAAGAGTGTGACTAGATCGCTCGAATAGGCCAGGGATAGTAAAGATGATGACTCTTCCCGGCCCACCAAGCCTTTCATCAACCGGAAACGACAGGAAAACGCGAGAAGGAACATCACTCAGTTAAAAAAAAAAAAAAAAAAAAAAAAGGAGACATAGGAAAGAATGAAAAGAAAACATATACCACCTGGAAAAAAAGTGAATTATTGACTGAGACATACCCAACCCTTACCAGTCATATAGCCTACCCATCTATCGTGTTCTTGAACCTCTCAGTGGAAGAAGCACCAGCTGCATCACTGAGTAAGTTTTTCCACTTATCCTCAGCTCTGTTTCAAAACCATTGCCAACCTCTCTGCCTACCAAAACTGAATTTTTCTAGTCTGGAAATATGTGTTCGAGTTCTGCGCGCTCTGCTCTATTTTAAGACCTTATCATCATCTCCCTTCTTTATTCATTTCATTCATTTAAACATATGAATTACGTCACCCCTTACTTTTTGGATTTCCAGTGGGTGAAGATTTCATCTTTTCAGCCTGTATTCGCATGAAAGGCTCCGAACATCATTAAAAAATTTTCTTAGTCTTCTCTGCACATTTTCTGAGGAATTTGTCTATACATCATTAAGGACAGCAAACTACACTGAAAATGCAAGATGACGTGGCGGTACCGGTACTGGTATTACTTTTAATGTCCTGATACTCACGCTTTTATCAATTATTCCTAGACAGCTATTTGCTTTATTTCTTGCAGTAATACGCCGTTGCCATGGTTTTAGGTTATTAACCCTGATTCAGAGATTCCTCTCACACTGTGATTTAAATTTCTGTGTCATTCAGAATGTATCTGTTATCTGCGATTGTTTTCTTCACATTAACCGGTTTACATTTTTCTGCGCTTAAAGTCACCAGTTAAACCCCAGTCCATTTGAATGGTATGTTAAGGTCCCTTTGAAGGCATTTGCAGTCGCCTGTTGAGTTAATACGCATTGTTTTTGTCTCATCGACAAATTTGCAAACACTGCTTGTGATCTCAAATTCTAGATCATGTATCTAATTCCAGACAGTAATCAGTAAGCAACCAAGAACTGAACCCTTGAGGCGCGTCGGTACTAATACTCGCAGGCTGACTTCTTGCCATTTATAATAATCCCTGGCTTTCGTATCTTTAGCTTGGATTCAGTCTTTTAAATTATTACACCCTTTGGCCACCCATCAGGCAGTATCTTCAATTCAAGGGAGGTGTCTCGTAGCGAAGTAAATACCATCCTTTTTTTTAACATGTTTGCATGATGTGTAAATTGACAAAGACGTAAATGACGATGGATAAGTGAAAAGAGAGGTAAAAATAGAGTACAGCAGTTTAACTGTTGTTGTTAAGGTCTGTGGGCTTGGAGCAAGCAAAAGTTGGGGTGTAGCTCAGGGGCCACGTACAGGGAAGTGCTGGCAAGGTGAAGGGAGGAATGGGGGTGCAGGGAGGGAGGGTAGCTAGAAGTGGGATGGTGGAGTAAGGATGATGAGAGGAGGGTGGAGAGGTAGAGGGAAATGGTGGGGAGGGGTAAGTGGAGAGAAAGGAGGTAAGTGGGTGGAGTAGATGGGGAAGAAAAGAGAGACGGGATGGAAGTGATTATTGAAGGGAGAAAGAGAAGAGTTATAGAAAAGGGAGAGGGGTGGTGGAGAAGGAAAAGGAAAGTAAGTGCATGAAGTTGAAGAGAGGTGAAGGAATATGGTGAGTTGGTGAGGAAAAGGAAGGGGAATGAAGGAAACTGGGCAGAAGGAAGGAGACACGGGAAGACTGGGCAGAAGGAAGGAGACACGGGAAGACTGGGCAGAAGGAAGGAGACACGGGAAGACTGGGCAGAAGGAAGGAGACACGGGAAGACCGGGCAAAACTGAAATGAAAGTTAACAGAATAAGATTAGGATTATGGATAAAGAGAATAAAAACAGATGGAGAAATAAGTAAAACGAAGGAAGTAGAAGAAAAGATTGTGAATGCAAGAAGTCGAGAAAGAAGGATGATAAGAGAAAACGACAGAACATAGAGCTTGAGTAAGAGTAAAGGGGAAATGAAGAACATAGCAATAAAAAGGCAAGTGAAGGAAACTGGAGGAAAAGAGCATGTGGAAATGGAGAAGAAAGGTAGTAAAGGGGAGGAAGAAAGAGAACAAGAGGTGTTAAACTGAGAACTTAGGAGGAGGTGACATGTGAGACTGGGGGAGATATGATTAAATGTAAAGAGAAAGGAATGAGGCCATGGAAATAATTGGTAAGGCTTGGTGGGGGTGAAGGAGATAGGATGGAGAACAGAGGAGGTGATGGAGAGTAGCGATGGAATGCAGAGGGAAGGTGAGGGAGAAGGGGAGTGGAGAATTATGGGACCTGAGGAAAGAAGAATGGAGAGTGGGAACTGGAAAGGAGAAAAAAGTGGAGAGAGAGAGAGAGAGAGAGAGAGAGAGAGAGAGAGACACACACACACACACACACACACACACACACACACACACACACACACACACACACACACACGCACACGCACACACAAGAATTTCCTTTTGATGAGATCGTATATTCTCTCAGGATTTCTTTCTTCCCCAGCCCAAGTGTTATTTACGGTTCACTCCAGCCTCACACCAAGATTCCTCCCTGTGCAGCAAGTTTCCCCTTCCTCTCAAACTTCCTTAGCTCGTACCGTATACCATCAGCTGTCCTTCCATTTCTTCACAAATAAAAAGTTTTTCGGCTGCAGTTCTTTGGCTGTGTCGTATATGTAACCTGCTGTCCTCTCCCCCCTCTCAATTAATACCTGTAATTATGTATTGATCGTCAACATATTGAAATGCCTGCCCACCTTACATGCATTCCTAGGGTCGTATTTACAAAAGGGATCACCTTGTTTGGTCGTATTTTTATACTTGTCACCTCATTCGATTGTGAAATGTGTGATAGCCGAATAAGTTGAGCTAAAATTATAAACAGTCCACCTAATACAAACCTTATGTCCCGGGAACTTTATGAATGTGGCCCATGTTACTTTATTCATGACTTCGAAATGCTGCAGATACTTGTTCATTATATTGTTTATTCATTATGTTTTTATTTATTTAATGCAGAGTAAAACCTGGCAGCAGTATCGGACTCACAAATGCTGTCAACTTTGTGTAGTGTGTGCGGTTAAAGACGTCGGTATTTTTGGAAACAGGTGAAGTAAACTCAGTCCACACTATTCTCAGGTGTCCTTACAACACTGTGTCAGCGAAGTACTCTTTTATTCTTGTGTTACTGAAAATTCATGTTCTTGTATTCGCACCACTAATTTCATATACACCATCACCAGATTTCTGTTGTTTTATCTTCGTCGCTCTCCTTCGAAACAGTTTAGTCAGGGTACTTTTTATCTTGACCTCAGTTCTGTCGACTGGTAAAGTTTCAGAAAAGCTCTTCCAAGCATCAACCTTCTTCGCGTAGTTTCTTTTGCGCATATAACTTGTATTCCATAATATTTTGTTGTAATGATGCGTCGTTATTACTTATTTGGTCTCGAGTACATTCCATGACCAATACAATGGATAAGGCCACAGCTCACTATATTTTCCCCCTAAAAGTGTCTATGAATGGTCTGGTGGGTTCATTACTGCCACACGAAACATGTTGCCGACAAAATATAATTCAGGAAACAAAATCAACATTATTTTGATGCACGAAATTTATAAAACAATGCTGCAAGGAAATTTAAGTCTAGATGTTCATGACACTTTTGTTAACACGGACATCAACACGTTCTTACCATGTAAGGCTGCCCCCTTGAAACACATGATTGTACTTACCCCCCCACAGACACACACATGCATACATATATACCACGTGGTAGTATCAAGACTAATATAAATACTACGTCCTCGAACTGAAGGAATTTAGTCATTTCTCTCTCTCTCTCTCTCTCTCTCTCTCTCTCTCTCTCTCTCTCTCTCTCTCTCTCCAATATCGCACGTATTCTGCCCTTTTTTCTTTCTCCTCGTCTCTCTCAGTTTCAGATGATAACAGCGCCATCCAACGGCCGAAGTTCATTGTAAGGCCGGTCGTACCCTCACAGCTGCCCCGCTCATTGTGCTTCTGCTGGTGTGTGTGTGTGTGTGTGTGTGTGTGTGTGTGTGTGCGTGCGTGCGTGTGTATCTGCGCGCGGCTGACAGGTACTGGCTGACTGATTTAGGGTCAATGAAGTAATCGAATTTCTCTTGCTTACGTGTTTTCTACGACACATGAAAATATGACGCTCGCTTCACTTGCTCACTTTTCAAGATGCTGAATCAGTGGCATAAGATTTTCTCACGTTTTAAAATTTTGTTTTCTAATTCAGTGCTTCTGTTAATGTCATATAAATTCTGAGAGAGTTTTGGTTCTGCATGTCCTAAATTAACATTATTTATTTGTAGGATTAACGTCTGTGCTAGTACGTTGTTCGCATCAGATTTTTTTTTTACCACTTTAATATACACCCTCAAGCCACCCATGGTAAAGAAAACAACATAATGAACGAAAAACATTCACACTTTTGGACGTTGTTTAGTGTTTTACAGCTGTATGAACAGAAACAAACGTGTAAAGGAGAAATCTTTTCCACAACTTAAGCTACTGAAAGTTTGTAAAATTGGTACTTGCCCCTCTCCCTTTCCGTACTTGCCCTCAGCACCCCCTCCCCCGCCCCCTCCTCATCCCTTTCTCGGGAACTTTGCCTCGTCTGAAATAACCCAGGTGGCGTGGTAGGCAGTGTGGGGCCCTCCACTCTGACACTTCGATGACGGAACTTGCACCCCGCGACTCCCTACGGCCCTGTTCCTCTCCCTCCGTCGGGTTACAATGAAGCTCCGAGGCTCATTTTAAGTTCTGGCCAGTTCCTCCCTTTTCACTCGGAGTTTGAGCGCCGGACGGGGATTTACGGAACTTGGCGTGTAAGTTACTGGTGTCGGGGTTATATCCCTTTATTTTTTTTCTCCCTCTTTCCCTCTTTCTTTTTCCGTCTCCTCCGGCCGGCGGGATGTGAAGGGCCTCGTCGCTTTCTCTTTGTCCTCGTGTTTTTTGTGGATATTTCTTACGGCTCCCTGGTTTTATTTGGCTGCAGCGTCGTATCCCTTCACGAGCAGTTTATGGACCCCCTGGTATACGGTGTGTTCTGTGAGGACGCTAAGAGTTTGTCACAAATAGCAGCGACCCCCTCAGAGGTATTGTGTGTGTGTGGAAGTGGGGCACATAAGGCCTCGTTTGATATTAGGTCCCGGGGCTATAGGATGAGGCTTCGAGGGAGGGAACAGAGGAGAGAGAGAGGGAAGAAGGAAATTGAGAAAAGGAGGAATGCAGAGAGAGAGAAGCAACACGGAAAAGGTTGGAAAGAGGGAAACAGAGCTGAGAGAGATTGGCTAGGGTTTCGGAAGAGAGGGAGAAAACTGTTAAATTCGGAAGTGTTGGTGAGACGTATATATATATATATATATATATATATATATATATATATATATATATATATATATATATACACTTTGTTCTGGATCTGAATGATTATTTAAAGGAAGTATGTAATCTAAATGACAGTGGTATATATAACAAACCATACCAGATGTTATGCACGAAGATGAAGCACCAGACTAGACGTCACCCCGTATGTGGGTCCGCTTCAACATATGGGTGGAAGTCTCACAGAAAAAAATTCCAGCACAGAACCAAAGGGAGATGTGCAGCACCTGTAAGAGTTTATTATTGACTCTAGACAGAGGTAATAGTGATTTTTGCCATAAATAACAGAAATTCTGTTGTTGGTGATTTACTGCTTTTTGATGGGCTCACGTATTTGCCGGTAAAAGTAGCCAGTAAGTTTTGCGACCATATTCCGGCGGCCCTCCACGTCCCAGCCGGTATCCAGATGAATGGCGCTGGATAAGGAGGCGAACTTTATTTACACAACTACGTTTCATCTTTTTGATGTACGGTACGGCGTGCGGTGGGCTTTGGACGTTGTGGACCAGGATCACTTGACGTGTAGCCGCAATAAAGAAAATGATAGGGGGAAAATGCAAAAGTAGAACTATTTTCAGACTTTTCATTACGAGAACAGATTTGGATAAGTAGTACACCCACCGTATTGCGTTTGTGTGCTGAGCTACTTTGTGTGTGTGTGTGTGTGTGTGTGTGTGTGTTCGTGCGCGCGTGCGTGTGTGTTCGTGCGTGCGTGCGTGCGTGCGTGCGTGCGTGCGTGCGTGCGTGCGTGCGTGTGTGTGTGTGTGTGTGTGTGTGTGTGTGTGTGTGTGTGTGTGTGTGCATTTCTGTCTGGATAGGCAACAGCAAGTAATCAGAACTGACAATCCATTGCCTTTATCTAAATTGCCGATTTTCTTATCGTTTGGAAAAGTTGTAAATATTGGGACTGTCCTCACGGTATGAATTAAGGGGTAGAGGTATCACTCTTTCACACTTACTCACATAATAATAGAGGTAAGAAAATATTAAATGGCCTTAGAGATTAAAAAAGTTGAGAATTTCTTAACTAGGCAGCTCTTGACTACCTAAAAAAATAATAGTAATAAAAAAATCAATAAATACGCGTCTAGCCCAAATCTCTCGTACGTCTGATATGTAGCATGTACGAGAACGACTTAAAAATCTAATATATATAAACGCGAGTGGGAAACACAGGAGGTCAACGGCGAATCTATATACGTTATATGTACACAAATTTTATACAGTTCATCACACGGATCCATTTTGCCTCCAACTAGAAAATGCAGTGGCTGGAAACGGAGGCTCAATCACAAAGGTTACCATTTGCCCACGTCAAAATATCGGACCAAATTCTGGATGGAAAACGAGGCTTCGGTTACAGTGCGCCTAGTGGGTGTGGGCCAGGCGTAGACCAAAATTACATATATTTTTCGGCTTTATGAGTAAATGAAAGTAGTACAGTAAACGCAATGGAAGCAAGCCAGTGTCGATATCTGGCTTTAGTTTCACCCCTTGTTTGACTAGGTTTTCTCTTAGTAATGAAAACTTTATGAGGTAACGTCTTCAATATTATGGTTTCTTTTTCAAATAAGATGCTGTCAGACGATTTTATTCAACACAGATGGATCTACATTAGCGAAAAGGTTGCTTAAGGCAATATCTAACCGATTAAATTTAGAAAGTTTCCCCAGCATAGCAAGAATCACTGGAAAGGAAGAAATAAATTTAGTTAATCTCGCCATTAGGAAAAGCCCCCTTAAGCTTGAATATAGTTGCATAAGGGTTTTGATAATATAGTTTTTATAAAGTTCTCGCTTCGACAAGATTATCCAAAATAAATTGCTTTAACTTTTCCATAGAGATGAAAGGATTATAGATGCTATTCTTAATCCTCTATTTAAGGTTTCAAAGTGGTGGATAAAATCGTCAGTATTTAGTGAGATTCAACTGTCTTCGTGAAAGCTTCTCCCACCTTAATAGAGTACCTTGACAGCGGCTACGTTAAAATCCTTCAGTATC
This sequence comes from Coenobita brevimanus, assembly GCF_032717465.1. Taxonomy (NCBI): domain Eukaryota; kingdom Metazoa; phylum Arthropoda; class Malacostraca; order Decapoda; family Coenobitidae; genus Coenobita; species Coenobita brevimanus. The sequence goes on from NC_137017.1 coordinate 29,435,328, forward strand.
CCAATCGTTACCAGTGCGTTAATAAAGAGCTAGTCTGGGCGTTTTATTTGGTTGAATAAGGTAAGTCTGCTGGTAATTAGATTAAATCATTAGCTCTGGCAGATGTATTCTTCATTATATTGTTGCCTCTACCAGATTATTATATTAAACTTTTGAGAAATCTTTGGAACTGGAGAGGTTAGATAGCCCTTGTCAACCCATTTGATACTAATTATGTCATTTAATGGATAAAGCTGTCTGGTTGTTACAAGGATATAATAAATGCGTCATCGGATTAAAGGGGTTGAAGTGCCCCAGCTGTCCTTAAGGAATGAAATGAGGTTTTGGCCTGGTGGAGGTGGAGGCGCTTCCCTTGGCTGAATATATTGGTATGGCTTCACTCAGAATAAAAACCAATGCGTCCCAGCTGTCCTCGAGGGTGGGAGGGGGAGAGGGTTAAACCACTCCGAGCTGTAATTGTCCCTCCTGAGTGCAAGTAAAATGTGTATTCTATGTTCCTTTGTTTCCCAAGTAAATGACCGCTAGTGTCGTAAATGTAAAGGGATATGGCCAGTTATGTCTGTTTAAGTTACCCGCTGACGCAATCGTGCCTCGTAACTGTGGAGCCACTGAACCAGGGCTCAGATTCATTTATCATTATTTTCTTCTTAGTGAGTCACTGAGTATTGTAAATGTAAAGGAGTTTCGTCAGCCATGTTTGTTTAAATTACTCTTTGATACATTCCAGCACTAGAGGTCAGGTAAAATTATGCATTACCGGGTATTTTATTTGTTACTCTTTTCAGTACGGTGGCTTTTTTCCATTAAATTCTGGTAAGTGGAGAGCCCGCCATTTACTCAGTCGATGTAGTGATTTCCTCAGGTGGGCCAAATACACTCTGTCATGGTGGGAGTCCTTGGTATACAGTTCCAACTTCGTCAGTCGATTTCATACAGCTGAGAGAGAATCAAAGTAGCTGAGAGAGAAAGTTTCTTTTGCCCGTCCCATCTCTTATCGTGACGTCTTTTCTTTTGCTTCTTCTTCTTCTTTTGAACAACTGGCATGAAGTTGAGGGAAGAATTCTTGTATTAAAGGGATTACTGAAGGCTTTATCCAGTCCATCCAGTACGAAAAGTCTCTAGTAAACTCCTCTTAAGACAGCGAGAACAGAATAAAATATAACTGTAGTGAATTGGTTAACCCGCTGTAGAACGAGACCACTGCGTTGTTTTCGTTCAGACACCACCAAACGATTTTATTCATCGGACGAGGACCAGTGCCCGACATAGAGCTGAGTTCATAATCAATTCGTATAGTTGCGTAAATTTGTCAGTTGTTTGCGGTTCCGTAAAGTTGTTAATTGTTGTTTGCAATTGCGTGAAGTTAATTGTTGTGTGCAATTACGTAAAGTTGTTAACTGTTGTTTGGAGTTGCGTAAAATTGTCATTTGTTGTCATTTCACTTTTTGGTCGAAATATTTTAAATCCCCTTTCATAAGATTTCGAAAAGTTTGATGTACTCCAAAGATCGCATCATCACTGTTTTATGAAGGTTATAATTACACGAATATTGCTTAGTCTCTCGTTTTTTTATTGTCATTGAGGTGAATCAGTATTTTTGTTCACGGCTGTACACCAGTTTTACCGATTTATTTTTGGGTACGGTCGGGTAATGTAGTTTTGTACATTATTTATACAGCTTATGGCGATGTGACACAAAAGAGATCAGCAAGGTGCAGTATGCAAAATAAATCGCCTAGGGGAAGTTTTCTGGGAGCTTTCTGATTACGATTATTACGATTGTTATTAACCAGGTTGTTGCTGTCCATCTCACCATTAACCCCTTCAGCGCGATGACGGACTGTTATGTGGTGGCTACATTCAGAGTTTTTCATATTAGAAGAAGCTTTTTGGGACGGAGGAGATTAGATGCAGCCTTCATTAACTCCTTGGCTCGTATTATCGGCGATAAAGAATGCTCCCAAACACCTTTTCCTAAGCGATTTGTTCTGGGGTACGGTTGGCTAATATGTTTTTGTACGTTGTTTATGCAGATTATGATGATGTTAGAATGTGATATTTATGCCGAGTATGATGTTAGAATGATATAACACAAAAGAGAACGGCAAGGTGTAATATGCAGAATTAATCGCATAGGAAGAGTTGTCAGGGAGCTTCCTTAACCGACGAGAATATACAGTAGGTCTTTCACTACAAGAGATATCCCTCAAGCTGAATTAAGCCATCTCCTTCTGGCCTGTTTACATTAAAATATACATCATTGGACTGAATGGGTGAACAGAAAAATCTAATATACTATAGCAATAGCCGCGTGTGTGTGTGTGTGTGTGTGTGTGTGTGTGTGTGTGTCTGTGTCTGTGTGTGTCTGTGTGTGTGTGTCTGTGTGTGTCTGTGGGTCTTGGGCAGCCGAAACTGCACGTTCAAATCACATCAAAATTGGAACAGAAATCGCAAAAAGTCGCTGATGTGAAAAAACTTGGTCCCATCACGATTGAAAAACTTTTACTATATTTAATGAGCGATCACATTTCGGGGAAAAAAAAAAAAAAAAAAAAAAAGCCGCTCTTGGCGCCCGGCATTATGATCTCCGTAGAATTTTTTGCCACAGGTACTAAAGTATTTCGGACTTGCGTTCGGACAACTTGGGTTCCATTCCCGAAGCTGCAAATAACACGATCAATTGGTTAGCTGCAAAAAATCCAAGTGACAACGTTACACAAGAACAGCACATAAACGCGAGAGCCATCCGCAGGGGCAAGTGCGAGGGGCCCAAAGGGCCGACGAGCACTTGTCATGGCTATTTTAAGTGCATGGTTTTAACGAGTCCCTCATTGCTAGTCCCTCATTGCGAGTCCGTCAATGCGAATTCGTCATTGCGAATCCGTCATTGCGAGTCCGTCATTACGAGTCCGTCATTACGTGTCCATCAATGTGAGTCCGTCATTGCCAATCTTTCATCACAAGTCCGTCATCGCGAGACTGTCATTATGAGTCCGTCATTGCGAGACCGCTGTTACGAGTCCGTCGTTACGAGTCCGTCATTGCGAGTCCGTCATTGCGAGTACGTTATTGCGAGTCCATCATTAAGCGCCGTAAATGTTGCCTATTAACTCTACTTCCGTTAATAATTACGGAGGCGGCAAATGCTTTCATAATGGGCTAATCTGATTTGCATGCGACATTAAGATATTACGCTGTTAGTCCGACACTGCCAGCGAGTTTTTGACACCTTAATTCGTTCCGCTTGTGTGTGTGTGTGTGTGTGTGTGTGTGTGTGTGTGTGTGTGTGTGTGTGTGTGTGTGTTTGTAATAAATCTGGGGTCCTGTGTTTCTGTGATGAACGCGATAGTGTTCTTTTATTAAACGCGTTATTGTTTTATTACTACTACTACTACTACTACTACTACTACTACTACTACTACTATTACTACTACTACTACTACTACTACTACTACTACCACCACCTCAACTACTACTGCTACTACTACTACTACTACCACCTCTACTACACTACCACTACTAGTTATTGCTTAGTTGTCCTCATTAGCACCATTATCACTCATCACGAAAACTCTCATCCTTGCTGTCATTATCACCGACATCATCAGGAACAACCAGCACCTCAATCATCATCACCATCATCATCATCATCATCTGTTCGTTTCATATTCAACCCCTTCACTCCTGTATCGTCGTTTCTTATCCTTGCAACCATCAGATTATTTATTTATCTTTCCAATTCTGTATTAAAGCCATTTGAATAGAGGGGGCGGTGATTTAGCCTCTGTTAAGCCCTCCACTACAGGACGTCTCCCCTGCCCCGAGAAAAATCGTGTGAAAGTTGCAAGAATAAGTATATAAGTACGTCATCGTATTGAAAGGACCAAGCTCCCTGCCGTTCCTCAGATTGGACTTGTATTAATAAAGAATCATTACCATTTTTTTTTTTTTTTTACGATACACAACTCTCCATAGGCGTAAAATGTAATCAGAAATTACGTTTTGGGAGTGTTCTTTTTACTTTATTATTTATTCTGTTGTAATGGAATCGTATTAATTAAGATTTTTTTTTTTTTTTTTTTTTTAACGGTAACTCTCCATAGCCGTGAAATTTCATCAGAAATCTTGTTTTGTGGGTCTCCATTTTTACTCTAATATTTACGCTTGTGGTTGTGAAGTGTTTGTCTATCTGCGTAAAGGTAAAGGTATAAACACACAACCCTTTACACGAGTTACGCTTAAGAGTGTTTATGAATACTGCCACTGATCCTCTTCCATCCAACCTCAGCCACGTTGTAAATCCCACCCATCACTTTGTTGGCTTAAGTTGTCTTATAAATGGTTGATTTTGACAGATGGTTAATAATGTATGGGAGGGAAAAACACGAAGGAGCTTGAGTTCTTTATCCCTCCGATGTTTGGGTTTATGAAGAGTCAGTTTTCAGAGATGATGGGCTCAGAAGATGGTCTCTGTATAGTCTAAAATGTTATAAAATTAAAGAACTTCCCACACGTTCTATGTGTGGGAAGGGATAACAGGAAACAGCTTGCGTTCTTTAATTCTTTGTGTTTCGGGCCAAGAGGCAGTTTTCAGAGATCATGGGCTCTGAAGATGGTCTCTGTATAGCCTAAATTGTCATAAGAATAAAGAACTTGAGAACGTGTGGGAAGGGAAAACAGGAAACAGCATACGTTCTTTATTCCTCTCATGTTTCGGGCTGTACAGAGCAAACCTTTCAGAGAGATGATGGTCTTTGAAGATGGTCTCTGTATAAGATAAAACATTGTAGGAATAAAGGACTTTAGGCTCTTTCCTGTTGTTCCCTTCTACTCATTCTGTACCTCGTCGTTCTTTACATCTCTAGGGTATCTTTCTGTCGCACAACAAACTATCATCTCTTTCTTATGTAACATGTGTAGATAGATGGTACAGGTGTAGGTGGCGAAAGTAAACTCATTGTGGAGCTCTTGATTTACTGAGCCGAGCAGTGCAGATCGGGGGTCTATCAAGTCCTGATTGCTACTGACTGAAAGATAATGTGCTTAGCTTGCGAATACTCTGAGCCAGCCATAACAGAACTAACAGCTACCCAGTGCATTCCTACAACTACAGTATACAACTATGAATACACTAAGACATATACATTATACCCACACCTCGTCATTTTTTATAAGACCAGTAACCCTCCTCCGCTTTCTTTACAAGCTTCACTGTGATGACATATTTTGTAATTCATTCATGCCAACACTACAGTTTTATTCATCTGGGGAGAAACGTCAAACTGGAAAGATTTAATATAGGCTTCATTACCTTGTTCACTACAAATAAGCTCCCTAATGCTAAATATAATCGTATGGTAGTCACAAGAAAAAGGAAAAAAATAACATGGGAGTGACGGAGTTAATGCATTATCTACTGATTTGCGTTTTCAACTTTTTTTTTTAACCGTAAATTTTTGGTTCGAACCAGCGCTTGCAACTGCCTGAGTACAGCAGCTTACCAAGCGAGCCATTTCGGCTCTGCATGATGGTATTGTGATCCCTACCCTGACGTATGGAAGCGAGGCGTGGACCTTGCAAGAGGGGAACAAGTCAAGAGTGAGAGCAGTGGAAATGAGTTACTTGAGAGGAGCATGTGGAGTGACATGGAGGGACAGGTTGACGAATGAAGAAGTGAAGGAACGTTGTGGGGTAGATGTGGATGTGGTTGAAAAGATTAGGAGAAATACACTGAGGTGGTTTGGACATGTGGAGAGGATGGAGAGTGAAAGACTGACTAAGAGGGTGTATGTGGGTGAGGTGGAGGGAGGGAGAGGGAGGGGTAGACCGAGGATGAGGTGGAGGGATGGAGTTGAGAGGTATATGAGGGAGGGGGGGATGAGTTGGGGGGAGGGGAGTCAAATGGTGGGTGACAGAGTGACTTGGAGGCGTTTTGTCTGCGGCCACCCTTTGCGGGATTAGGGCGTCGGGCTATAGATAGATAGATAGAAATTTTTGGTCCTTCCTGTAATATTTACTTACAGTGCGAGGCGCCGGGTATATGAAAATGACCTCACCACATTTCCTTTTTCTTTACCTGGTTCCGTTTACTTCTGTTTTGCACTTTAATTTGGCGTAAAAATATCCATCTCTCAGTCTTGGATGCTAAGATGAAGCGGAAATTAACACTGGAGTATGATTCTGGTAATAAAAAATTGTATTATGGAAAAGACTAAGAGCCGTTTAATTTTCATTTACTCTGTCACTGAACTACCAGAAAATAAACTGTGAAATAGAGAAACTTTCAGCCAAGTCAAGGTGGACGAAGTATAGGAAACCACACATACCCTTATGGTTACATGTAAACTAGCTTCAAATGTTCCAAGTGTCGGTGTGCATCGATCAGCTGATGTTTATTTACATGATAACAAAGACCCTGAGTCGAATAAATATTACCAAGCTAAAGAAGTGTATCTCAAGACAGAAGAGTCCTGAGAGAAAAAAAAAAAAAGAAGAGCTCTAGTAGCAGGTGAAGAGAGTAGAGGAAAGATATGAAGTACTGTAGGGTTGTGACCGAGAATAATGTGAGGAGAGAAGGCGTGTGTGATGCTATTCAGTGTATATTAAGCTGCTTATACCTGGCACTCGGACAATAACATTTTGATGCAGGTAAACATAATGGTATTTACATTTATATTGCAGTCCGACACGTATATTTTATCAAAGCGCTTGGAAACACTTGAACCAGAAAAAATCAAATCGTTGTAGCTACAGCGCACCGCGGTAACGTTGTATTCAGAGCCTGTGTCGGTCATTTACTTAGAGCACGTATTTGTAGCCTGAACTGGACCAAATGTGACCTTATTAGCCCTGAATTGACCTGACCGGGACTTAATTAGTCGTGGAAGGATAAGATGAGAAGTGAATCGACTCCTCCAGTTCGAAATTTCACAAGGAATAAAGACCGTATGAAGATGAGAATAATACATTACAGTGGAGGTCATCAGAGTGAATCGTTTAAGCTCCACGCACCACAGTTGGCTTGAGTATGTGTGGAAGAACAGATAACTTTATAGCAGGCCATATCAAAATGTACATTTGAACCTTCAGTTTGAAACGGAACTCCATTTGTACACATGCTGAGCGAGTGATCTAATTACTGATGAAATGGCCAGTGTTAGTAAGTAAATTAACAGAGAACAAATATTCGTAACATTGTTAGCCGGGCCCCAACAATTACTCCCTCTATTGCATAATCAGTGACCCGGCTGCCAGTACATCCTCTCTCACTATGCCTTTGTTTTCTAGCAGCCTTCACATCCTCTCTCACTATGCCTTTGTTTTCTAGCTGTTAGTACATCCTCTCTCGCAGTCTCTTGTTTTCTAGTTGCCAGTACATCCTCTCTCGCAGTCTGTTTTGTTTTCTAGCTGTCAGTACATCCTCTCTCACTGTGCCTTCTGTTTCGTAGCTGCCGGTACATCCTCTCTCACTATACCTCTTGTTTTCTTCCTCTCTCGCTGTGCTTTGTATTTCTTAGCTGCCAGTACATCCTCACTCGCTATGCCATTTTTTTTTATGGTTGCTAGTACATCCTCTGTCGCAATGCTTTTCTGTTTTGTTCTCCACGGAAGTGCCCCAGCTACCACATAATAGTTTGTTTTCTTGCAAACTGTACAAGAATTACTGAATAAGACAACACATGGTAAGGGATTACTGCAATCTGAAAACAATAGTATAGTTATATTCTCCTTCACTTTTGTTTTGACGTATTCAGTTCGATGGCATATTTTTCACTTTAATCAGGTCATTATCAGACGATTTTATTCAGCTTATGGAAGATCTCGTGTAGTCAGAGGATTATAAAAGCTGATGATGGTAGCATGCATAAGGTTAATACTACGTCGTCTTACTGAAGGAGTTAATATTGTAGATGCGTGATGGAAAACACGAAGTTCTGTTGCTCCCTAGAGGACTAAAATCTAGAACAGATTGTTCAGTCCAAGGAACAGTGACTGAAGAGGACTGGAGAATAGGGATTACAGATTTACTTTTTTTTTTTTGTCCTATTATGAACATTTATACAAAACATGGTATTTATAAAGCATCCTATGTACTATAACGATCACTTGTTTCTTTATCCCCTTGCCGAGAGGGGGGTGGAAGACAGGGTTGATGTAAGGGCAGGTTATTGATAATGGTGGTTCTGTAGTGTGTGTGTGTGTGTGTGTGTGTGTGTGTGTGTGTGTGTGTGAGAGAGAGAGAGAGAGAGAGAGAGAGAGAGAGAATGCCAGTATGTTCTCCCCAGGCCATTCTTAAACCTTGTCCTCCATTTCCCCCTCGCCAGGAGACTAAAGAAGCTGATGATCCTGCTAGCACAGGTAATTGTACACACTTTGCATTGCCTGTAGTTTTCTAGATATTATTTTTTGTCACTGATTAAAGCAAGTTTTCACATCGGGAGCAATTTCCTCGTTCATTCCAGCAGTCCCTGGATTTAGCTTCATCGACAGCTAAGTAGAACGTTTTATTTCCTCGCCTGAGCATATATTGCTACAGGCTGCAGTGTTAGTCGTGGGGTCACAGTTAAATCAGGCTGTTGGAAAAGTTCATCGACAGCTTATGCAACGAGAAACTTAATCAACAAAACCTGTGCCCCAGCTTCCACACACATAAGATCAAAGTTCATCCACAACATTCACCCCCCCCTTTCTCTCTCTCTCTCTCTCTCTAACGCACATGCACACGTATTTGCACATGCGCACGAGCACACACACACACACACACACACACACACACACACACACACACACACACACACACACACACACACACACACACACACACACACTCTGACGGACGCACGCAAGATTGTAAGCACGCACTGTCACTGCCAGTTGTATTATTAAAACGGAGTGGGGGAAGGAGTAAGGAAGCCTATTAGTCTTGAAGGTAATATAAAGAACACCTGTACCGCTGTTAGATGTTTTCAGCCTTAATCCCACTTGACACGGTAGTCGGCAACGATACAGAAGGGTAAACATAACATTATCATATGCTTCAGAAGTAATTATTGAAAACTGGGATTTGTCCACATTTTTGCGCTCTCAGTCTGTATACTGTAGCCAGACACGCATATATTCATGGACAGAACGCTACACGATAATGCCACATTGCCTGCCACGCCACCCTCACTGCTTTGCTCAGCCTCGGAGTTCCCCTGAGTTGTTAGTGGTTAATTGTATACAGTGGCCTTATTGGTGCCCCTCTCAACCTCTCTCCACTCCCCCCACCTTCTTGACTTTCCCCTTCCCTTCCCTCGTCATCCTTTACCTCGCCTTCTTCCACCTTTTCTGCCACTTTGTACATCCCTCTTCCTTTCCTCTTTCCTACCCTTCCCCCTCATTCGCTTCCTCTCCTACCTTTTCCCTCCTTTTCCCTCCCTGTCATTCACTGTCTTCATTTCCATTCTCTCCTCCCTCCTTCTTGCCTTTCCTCCCTCCCCTCCTCTTCCCCCTCCCCTCCCCCCTTCCCCTCATCCACATTCCATTCTCCCAGGCCTCGATGTCTGTCCTAATTACTCACCCGACTCCATAATCTCCCAGCCAAAACAAAAATTAAAGTTTTGGTAACGTTCGCACTTTCAGGTGGAGGGGTACTGCTTTGATGTTTGTTTTTCATGTGTACTGGTTTCCTCCCCTGCGAAGTGAGAGAAGATTAGAACACGGACGCATCATCATTATCATTTCTGCCCCATCCATCTTGCTCTCTTCACTCTGCCACAATTCAGAATCATTTCAGAGCGCGTGCATTCACACACACACACACACACACACACACACACACACACACACACACACACACACACACACACACACACACACACACACACACACACACACACACACACACACACACACACACACACACACACACACACACACACACACACACACACACACACACGACCGCCTGTCTTGCGACACATTACCCTCCCTGTCTCACATACTTTCCCACCTCATCTCTCCATCTCTGTCTGGGCTCACTCTTCTCTCTCCCGCCTTGCTCTCATACACCTACCTAGTCAATATCTCATTCTCTAGTCGCTCCAGGTGGCCAAACGCTTTTTATGTCTAGAACCAGACCCTTTAATCTCGATGGGGGTGGCCACAAACTGATCGCATTCATGTCTCTGTCGACCGATATCAGGTAGCCCTCCCTTCTGCTCACACCACACTCATTCACATGCCTTGCCATATCTCCTCCTCGGTCTTCCCCTCCCCCCCCCCTCTCTCTCTCTCTCTCTCTCTTGTTGGAATCCCGGGTAATGAAAGGGCTGACATTTTAGCCAAGGAGGCTTCTAACAAGGACACTTGTGACTATGACCTGGGACTTTCACTTAGACAACTTAAAAGAAAGATCATGACCATACAAAAAGAAAGGGTGACTGACCTTAGACTCAGAGAACACAACACCAGCACTTCCATACACTACTACAACACAGTTGCATTGATGACAAGTTACGTATATGGCAGACATACGACAAGTAGGTGGGTTGACTCTGTACATGCAAGAATAAGGCTTGGCTACTGTTACTGTTGGGAACTGGGTTGGCAGGTTGATGAGGAGAAGAGGAAGTGCAAAGTATGTGAACAACCCAACAAACACACTTTGAAGCATTATCTATTGGAATGTCCACTCATACGTGAATACAGGAATACTCAGTTTATGACAATTGAGAGTCAGGCAAAATTTATGTTAGAAAATGATATTGTCAGAAAAATACTGAGGAAGTATAAATTATTTGCTTCTCCTCAGTAACACAACAATTGCCCCCAAAATACACTTAGCCTAATAAAACTGTTATAAAATTTTTCAACTTAAGAACTTATGTCATATATGTATGATCAGTTCGTTCAACTCTCTCACCCTATTTATATTGATAACATAAAATGAGTTATATTTATGTTGATATACTGTTGTAACACTTTTGTAATGCAGATAGGGATGCATCTCGCTGAGATACTGCCTTCCTTTTGGATACCCCTCTTAATTTCTTTGTATGATGCTGTATCTATGTATTTTTTTGACGCTGCCCCTTCACAGGATGAAGTGTGGGGTGTCCAATAAACTAGCCCCATTGGGGTCAAATCAAATCTCTCTTTCTCTCTCTCTCTCTCTCTCTCTCTCTCTCTCTCTCTCTCTCTCTCTCTCTCTCTCTCTCTCTCTCTCTCTCTCTTTCTCTTTCAAGTTTCCATCTTTGTTCTGTCTTTTCCCATGTTATCCGGTGACACTGACCTCTGTTGTTACGCTACCATGATCTTTTTAGTGTAATCAGTCAGCCAGTCGCGTTCCATATCTTATTCTCTTTTCTCTTTGCTTGGCCAAGCCGTCTCAGGGTATTTTCCCTAACAGTTCCCAGCACATCAGTAGCAACACCACAACGTTCCCGAGCTTCCTTGTTTGTCTCTATCTTCACATAACTCTGCATGCTCCTCTCAGATAGCTTCTTTCCACTCCTTTCATTCTTGACTTTATCTTTCCGACATAATCCAAGCTGCATTTCCATATGTTAGAGATCACACTACTGTCGTATGACGACTTCCTTATTTCCATGCCCACACCTTATTCCACATCACTGCCCTTTATATATTGCATATGCAGCCTACCTTCTATGCTGTAAAGTTTCTCGCAGATCATCGTCTTTACTCCGGTGCTACCTACGTAAATATTATAAGGCATTAACATTCTCTGATTCCGGACCGTTCAGCATCACTAAATGCGTTCCATTATTTCTTTTCTCTAAAAGACCTTAATTTTACTATTTGCTACATTTGCTTTCGTATTTCCTTTATTATATGTGCTCCCAGATTCATCCACAGACTTTTGCAACTCCCAGTCACCTTCACTTAACAAAACAGTATCATCTGCAAACAACAGTACTGACAGTTTCGAAACCCCACACCTCCCTCATTGGGGACACTCCAACATCGATTATCAAATCCTGCATTACGTTTATAACACCATCCGTATATAAATTAAATAATCATTGGGACGTGGCACATCCGCGTCACTCCAACATTCAGATCAGTGAACTCATTTAATTCATTTACCACACGCGCCACCACCCTTGTGCTCCCACGCATCCCCATACAGCAGTCAGTAATTTCCCATCCACTCTCTGTAATCTCTGCCCTTTCCACATTGCTTGTCTACCTTCTCTGCCATGTTTTCTTCAGATATTTGGAGGACGCATGCAGCTTCCTTCCCCCACTCCTTTTTTTTTTTTTTTCAAATAAGTCATAGAGAATATATGGTCTGCACATCTCCTTCCTATCCCTTCATCCCCTCTTCTTCATTTTTCTAACCCTAATCCTCCTCAGAGCTTGTTTCTTCTTCCATCTTCGCCTCTCCTTCCCCCTCATCTTCCCTCCACCTAGCTCTCCTTCCCTCCTTCCTCTCATTATTTCTCCCCGCTCTCGTCTTTAGTTCCCCCCACTTCCTTTTCGCTCTCCCCTCCTTCCCACTCCTGTCCCCTTCTCTTCTTTCCAATGTCCTCACTTTCCCTTTCTCTTCACTTCCCTTCCCTCCTCTCTTTATGTTCCCTCCTTCCTGTCTCTACTTTCCTTCCCTCTCCCCTCTTCCTTCCCCCCTCCTCCCCCTACCCCTCCTCCCCCTTCCCCCCCTCCCCACTCCCCCTTCCCCTCGCTTCATCAGCCTGGCCTTCTCAGGGGATTCGTGTTTATGTGTTCCAGCCTCCCGATCTGTTATTGGCCCCTCACTCTTATTCTCTCTAATTCACCCCATCCCCTCCCCCTCTCTCTCTCTCTTTCTCCATATCTGCACCTCTCCACCTTTCCCCATCTTTTCCTCTCCATTATCTCCTTTCTATCCATCATTCCCTGACTCCTCCCTCTCCTCCCATCCACTTCCTCTCTCCTCTCTTCTCTCCCATTCACTTCTATTCTCTTCCCCCTTTCCCTCCCTCTCTCCCTCCACGTCTGCCCTCCTTCACCGCCCCAGCACACCTACCTTGGCCACATTCCAGACCGGGGAACTATAAGAAGGACAGTTTAGTGGAGGTGTACGGCCCGCTGAGTTCTCAGGCGAGGGCATCTACCACACCGACGTCATATCCACCTGTATTTTGGCCCAGGTTTTTGTTAGGTTTTGCGGTGTTAGGTTGGGTTTGGTTTGGTTCGGTTTTGGTTAGTTAAGGTAGGGTAGCAAAGGACAGGGTAGAGTAGGGTGGGAAAGGGTAGGGTAACGTTGGGCTACACATGGTTAGGTTAGATTTTTCAAGCGAGGTCATCTACATCACACCAAAGTTGTAGTCAAGGGTAATTTAGTCACTGCTCTTGTCAGTGTCAGGTTACATTGGTGATAGGTGATTAGAGAGTTTTTCCCTTGTACTCAGATACTTGAGTTCGATCAAAGGCTGGGACAGGGAATACTGATGATTCGAGTGTAGTTAAAACAGAATTTACTGCTTTTCCACAAAACTCACAGATACAGTAGGTAATAACACCCCTGCTGATGCCAGATAATTCAGAAATCCAATACCCAAATTACATATTACGTTTATTATATGTAAAATAAGGCATTACATTTACATTTGTTTCGTGGAAATCATATACAAAGTTTAATCAACAGAAGCAGCTCATTTTTACAACGAATGGTCAAAGTGTGATTTTGGTTCCTATACACATGCTTAATCTTTTTATTATTATTTTTTCCGTGTTGATAAGACACTTCGTGCAGGTGGGAAGAGAAATGTTTGGGGTGGAGCTGCACTGTCGGCCTTCAGTTCTTACGCACGGAAAGTAATCAGGGGATGTCAGGTCTGGGGATGTCTTTTTTTTTTTTTTTTTTTTTTATTTCTTTAGTCGGTCATTAAAAAACTCCCGTTGTACGTGGGCAAACGACACGCATCTCCCGCTGAGACCATGACAGTATTGACATTGCACCAAACACACCACCTTAACCCTTTGAATCCGGGTGACGTCCTCTGTAGTTTGTTCTTACTAGTACCAGGCGATTATGGTAAATTTGAGGAAGGGCTGTCGTAATGAAGAGGATTCACTAATTCTACATCAGATCCTTCGTTTTTCATAAGCCTAATAAAACCGTCAGCAGATGGCAAGAATAAAATGAAAAAGACGTCACCGACCTGGATGATTTCAAGGTAGTGCTGGTGAGACATAGTCAGGGTCCGGTAGTATCGACTGCTAGATGCGTGAATGATTCCAGCACGTTGGCCTTTAGCACGAGACTGTATGGTTAACGATTTTATAGAATCACCCCTTACCATCACACATTTCCTGGATGAGACAGCTCTATTAGGCAATCAATATGAGTGGCGGGTACTAGCACTAAAATGGTGGCACGTCAAGGTGTGTGGAAGGCAGGAAGGGAACGGGCTATCTCCGCAGAGTAGAGGACACGTAAAAACGTTGAAGTTAGGTCAGATTTAATTAGCTTAGCGGTGAAATCAACCCACCAGCGTCATCCACCATCAGTTTTTCACATCTGTTATTGTTGAAGTTCGTGTTTGTCCTGTGTCTTCAGTGGTGTTGGTGTTGTTTTTCTTATTACTGTTGTGTTTTCTCTGCTGTTATTATATCCTGGCTGTTGTTGTTGCTGCTGTTTTGTTCCTCTTACTGTTCGTGTTGTTTGGTCGCTATTGTCGTTTGTTTAGTTTGTCCGTCGTTGTCGTTGTTGTTTGTTTTGTATGTTCACAGGTGTTGTTATTGTAGTTGCTGAATCAGTGCTGATTGAATATTCCCCACTGCCAGCACCGATCGGACGCTACACATATTTCGTTATATTTCAGTCCCGCAGCATTGGATTTGTGTCTTTGAGCCAAGCTTTTCAAAGACACGTACCTACCAATCGCATCGCCTGAATATACGTACCCCTCCCACCTTATTTTTTTACTAGCCTCACCTGAATACATGTTAATTTTTTTCCTGTCATTGTTATCTATTGCACAACTTCCATGTGCAGTGACTGGATAGATTGACCAGTGGAAAGCATGAGAGTGAAGTGAAGTGGGGTGGAGGAGGAGTGGAAGAGGTAGAGCGAGATTGAGGAGAGATAAGGTGCTCGAGAGTATGCAGTGGGTGTAACGAGAGATGATGAGTCGTTACTGAGTCGAGAGGGAAATGGTTGGGAAACTTTTTTTTTTTTTTTTTCTTTTTGTCGAAGCCACACCTGTCACAATGTAGAATCAATGTACAGATACATTGACAGATCATACACGCACACACACACACACACACACACACACACACACACACACACACACACACACACACACACACACACACACACACACACACACACACACACACACACATTAGAGAGAGAGAGAGAGAGAGAGAGAGAGAGAGAGAGGTTAATTGATAATATAGATATTTGTTTATTTATCACTTCGATTTCATAAGGCAGGTGACCTGAATTTTATTTTTCGTTAGTCAGGTAGCCATCACTGCATCAGCATTATTATTCCCCCTCCTCAAACACGCTCGGCTTCCTTCAGAGACGACTGGAGGTGCTTTAGTCGCGGCCATCCCTCACAGGATACGGCGTCATGCAGTAGATACTCAGACATCACGTGTGTGTGTGTGTGTGTGTGTGTGTGTGTGTGTGTGTGTGTGTGTGTGTGTGTGTGTGTGTGTGTGCGCGCGCATACGCATAGGTGTTTATCAGTCACGTAGGTTTCACAAATTCATATCCCACTCCCCCGTCAAAAAAAGAAAAAAAAAAAATGCCCGGCCTGTCTTCGCTCGCCGCCGCCTCATTCATCGCGTCGGACATTGCCTTGAAAAACATAGGCCAATCAACAATTCAAACACGGCATCGATAACCACTCGCACCAGCCTGATAGAAGGGAAAGCTTCAGTCTTTTCCCGCCTGAGTGAGGAGGAGGAGGAGGAGGAGGAGGAGGAAGATTGGGAGGAGCTAGGGGAGGGTGGGATGAGGAGGAGGAGGAATGGAAAGGATTGGGGAGGGGGGAATGAAGAGGAGGAGGAGGAATGGGAGGGGTAGAGGAGGGGGGGAGGATGCGGAGGAAGAATGGGAGGGATAGGTGAGGGGCGAAGGGGAGGAGGAGGAGGAGGAGGAGGAGACAGGGGACGAAATTAATATTTGGAGAAGAGACGAGGAGGAGGAGAATGAAGAGAGTGAGGAGGAGGAGAAGGATGCGGAAGAAAAGAATAAAGAGCAAGAGAATGAGTAGGTGAAGGTGGAGGAAGCAGAGGAGAATAAGGAGGAAGAGAAAAGGGGACGAAGGGGGAGGAGACTGAACATTTGGAGATAAAGAGAAGAGAGGAAGAGGATTAAGTGGGAGGAGGAGGAGGAAGAGTAGGAGGATCTCAGACGCACGGAAATCTGTTTGGAAACGATAGCACAATTTTTTTTCAGGGATAATTTTTCTTATCGCTGGAGAGAGCTTAGCGTCCAAACTTTAGCTCTTGATTTAGGAATTCTTCGTGTACAAAAGTTGGCGCTGAAGAAATCGCTCTCCGCCTCGAAGTGTTTCGTCGATTGCCACAGCTTTGACTGAACTTTCACATACTGTTTATCTACGTGTTTCCTAGCCTGTCTTTGTCTATTACCAGAACTGTATCTGTTGCTAGCACTGTCCATCCGCTTATCATCTGTCCATCTACTGGTAACTCTATGTTAGCCAGTCAACAGAACTGCCTATCTTCCTAATACCGTAAATACCGATCTGTCTATTATCTGAATTTTCTCCATCTCCTGTTTGGCCCATCCGCATCTGTTGCCGGAAGTGAATCTACTGCCAAACGTCTGATGCCAGAATTCATCTCGTTTTCTGGGCAGTGGTACGCCCCAGTCCCGACATTTTTGGACTTTTTTTTTTTTTTTTTTGCTCAAACATCCGCTTTTGTTGAGAATCATCAAATATTCGTAGAGAAATCGCTCACCTGGGGTTTAAAATACTCGATCCAGGTAGGAGTACCTCCTTACCTTACAGGGTTTTCTATCAGGCTGGCTGCAAAGAAAACGAGTTCTATGGGTAGATAACTATTCCAAACTACTCATAAACGGTATTTATTTATTTATTTGGTACGAATTTATTTGTAGAACGGGAGTATATTGGTTTTCAAATGGTATTATAGGCATTATAAGCATTGTTTCACTCACTAACTCATCACCATTCCTGACCTTTTTTTGCCACATTACCTGATCATCATTTCTGACTGTTTTTTCCTCTAATGCTATGTATACTTTGTCCTCCACATTGTCATCGATTGGGGAATCACTCTGGCCCTGAATGTCTTTATTGGCCAGGTCACTGGTAACAGGTGAATTGCCGAGACAATGGCGTGCAGGGGGGGGGGAGAGGTTATGCGGTGTAAGGCATTGTCCCTGCTTGGCATCTTGTAGAGGAATAGAGGAAGGTGTCCCGTGTATACGTGCCAAAAATCACTCGCGAAAATTGAAAATTGTGCAAATTAGGGACCTTGCAATGTTGCCGCGTTAATTTATGTCTCCGGGATATGAGTGCACATCATGTGAGGACGTGAATTCACGTCTCCGGGACGGGGGCGGGTCAAGTGGATGGGACACAACACTTAACACAATTATTATCTCCTCTCTGTTAACCTCATTACTATTTCCCACCACTCCAAGTCTCCCTCACCCACTTGTACGCTACTCCTTTACCTCACCACAATTCCATGCCACCGTCCGTCAATAATTCTCTTCTATATCACCACCACGCCCAGTCAACACTCCAAAGAGCCCGTCTTTGTAAGTACTCCATCACCTTATGAATAATCCATGCCGGTCTTCCTCTCGTGTCATCCTCCGCTTCATCTTCCTACACCTCGAACAACACTTCACGACGTACCGGAAGTCCACGTGGAGTTAACCCCTTCGCTGCTATGACTGATTATTTTTAGGGCATTCGTTCTTGCTTCAGATGATTGTATTCACCTTCTGAGAGATGTCTAGCAGTGCAGGGGTTGCTGACACCTACATGAAACAATTCCAATTCGAAAAGGAAGCCTGAGAAGGTTAAGAGTGTATGGCAGTAGCAAGATCTAGTTCCTTCAGTCCAGTGACGGAATTATCACTTTCTTTTTAATGCCCCCTATACAATTGTACTCAAAAGTAGGGTACATTTTCGAATGTAATAGAAAAATTACGTAATCTGTGTGAAGGGGTTGTTGTTGTTGTTGTGAACCCGGTGGTGCTGAAGTTTCTCTCCTCCTGCAGCCTAGAATCCTCTTTTGGGGGATAGAAAAGTAGTTGAGGGATGTTTGTATAACTAGGCTGCTCCACTTCCTCTCGTTTCGGTGCCATCACTTGAAGGCGTTCTCGTGGATCGGTAGTGAAGGGGATAGATCCAAAACACGTAGTCTGCCTGAAGGAGTTAGCACCTGCAGCCAACGGAGCATAAACAAGTGAGACCAAGGCAGCCTTTGTTATTATCTGCAGTTAATCCGCGCCTCTCCTACACCCGCGAAGACGAGCCCCCCACACATGCAAATCCAACGCTTCATTTCCCTCCTCCCTCCCCCCACACATGCAAATCCAGCGCTCCCCTTTCCATCCCCTCTTCCCCCAAACACGCAAATCCAACGCTCCCTTTCCATCCTCCCTCCCCCACACATGCAAATCCAACGCTCCCTTTCCTTCACCCTCCCCCCACACAAACAAATCCAACGTTCCCTCTCCTTCTCCCTTCCCCCCCACACATGCAAATCCAACGCTCCCTTTCCTTCCCCACTCCCCCCCACACACACAACCGAAAAGAAACCATCCTCCCTTCCTCATCCCGCAACCTACACGCAAAATTAAGCTCCTCCACATATACAAATCCACACAGGTCCCACCACACAACAAAGATAAGTCCCCCCAGACACACACACACACACACACACACACACACACACACAGTTAAGATGAGGCGAGGCTCACTTTAGTAAATTCATCAGAAGGGATGAGAATTCAGAGGCTGGGAAGTGACGCGCGAGGAATAGATGTGTGTGTGAAAGGAGAGGAGAGAGGAGAGGCAAACAGAGGAGATTAGAGGAGAGGAGAGAATAGGAGAGGAAAAAAGATGAGATTAAAGGAGGTGAGAGAAAAGGAGAGGACAGAGGAGAGAAAAGGTGAAGAGAATGATGAAGTGGAGGAGAGAAGCGGAGAACGAAAAGGTGAAGGAAAGGAGAGGGGATGGAGAGGAGGAGGAAGATGAGGAAGGTCGGAGAAGAATGAAGAGGAGGAGCAGAGGTCGGATGAAAAGGAGGAAAATGCTGGTTGAAATAACATCCGTGGAATAAATGCAAAAAATGGATAAAAGAGGATGGAGTAATCGAGGAGGAGGAGGCTGTAAAAGGTGGGGAGAGAGAGAGAGAGAGGGGGGGGGGTATAGGATAAGGATGAGAAAGAGGGTGTTGACTGGGAAAAGGGAAAGGAGCCTCAGAGGGGATTATCAAGGAGGAGGAGGAAGAGGACGAGGACGAGGAAGAGGAAGAGGAGGAGGAGGATAAGAAATGGAGAAAAAAGTGTTGGGAGAGATAATCAAGGTGGGGAGAGGAGGAAACTGTAATGGAGGAGGGAAGAGGGAGGGGGGAAAATGAAAAGCAAGAAGAAAAGGGGTAGAGAAGAAGGAAGATGTGAAAAGAGGAGGAGGAGGAGGACGGCGTTAGCTAGGATTAAATGGAGAGGGAGAGAGAAAAAGTGTTTGGGCAGGGTTAAGATGGGAATTGGAGGAGGAAGTGGAGAGTGTTAAGAAGGAGAGGAGGATCGGAGTGGATACGAGAGAGAGAGAGAGAGAGAGAGAGAGAGAGAGAGAGAGAATCGGAGAAGAGGAAGTATATGGGTGGAAATGAATACAAAGGGAAGCAAACAGCAACAGACCTTACGGTCCTTTCGAGGCTGTTTGTTAAAGAGTAGACTATGACTGCGAGAGGAGGAGGAAGAGGAGGAGGAGGATAGAAGACAAGGATAGAGGGAGGAGAAGGAGGGAGAGGACTGGAAAGAAGAGAATTTAAGGATTGGAGGAGGAGGAGGAGGAGGAGGAGAGGAGTGGAGTGGAGAGGCGAGGAGAGGAGAGGAGAGGAGACAAGGATAGGGGGAGGAGAAGGAGGGAGAGGACTGGAGAAGAGAGAATTTAAGGATTGGAGGAGGAGGAAGGAGAAAATCGAAGAGGAGAGAAGAGAAGAGGAGGAGGGGGAGGGGGAGGAGGAGGAAGAAGAAAATCGAAGAGGAGGGGAGAGAAGATAAGAACAGGAGGAGGAGGAGGAGGTGAAGCAAAATCGGAGAGGAGTGAAGTGATGCTGATGATGATCATGATAATGATGAGGAGGAAGAGAAGGAGGAGGAGGAGGAAGAAGAGAAGGATATTCATTAGAAAAGCCAGATGTGGAGAAGAGAAATAGCTGGCATGTAAATGTTCAAGAGTAGGAGGAGTTTGTTGGTGATAATGTTCATGATTTGGAATATCGGGGTGAAAAGAGGAGGAGGAGGAAGAAGAAGAGAAGGATTACGAAGGAATACAAAAGAAAGCAAACAGCAACAGGCCTAATGGTCCTTTCGAGGCTGCTTGTTACAGAGTAGACTATGACTACGAGATCTTATTCTACATGCTGAAGGATAAGGATAGTAAAGCAAGAAGGCTTCCCCCGCCTCCAAATCCTCCATCCAAAACTGGCAGGAAGAAGTGAGAATGACCACCATGCAGCATGGAAAACTAACATGGATAGCATATTTCATAGGAAAGACTGACTGGGAAAACTTACATTCTGTAATACTTTATAAGCTACCAGTTTGAATAACCTGAAAGGGAAGGTAATAAAGTAAAATGAATAATCTGATAGATAAATAACTGAGGCATGACATTATGTACGGGTACGTTGACTTAACGGGACGTCTGTAAACACAGTGGAAAATGTGATGTTCAGGAGGAGGAGGAGGAGGAGGAGGAGTGAGAATAGTGATAAATCGCAGATGAGATGGAAGAGAAGGCTTAGAATGGTAATAAAGTGGAGAATGGAAGGGTAGAAGGCGAAGGAAGGCGCACAGAGTATGTCAGAGCAACAAAGGCGGGGTATGGAGGATGGAAGACGAGAAGACGAAGCAGCAGCAAATGAGGAGACAGAAAGGAAAAGAAGAAGAAGAGAAGGAAGAGGCTGGTGTTCACTAGGAAAACAGGAAGGAATGGAGGAGGAAGACGACGAGGAAGAATATATGTTCGGATGAAAATAAGACAGCTTGGAGAGGGAAAGAATAGGAGAAGGAAGAGAAAGATGAGAATGATGGAGAAGAGGAGGAGATGCGGAAAGGAATAACAGGCGTGGATGAAAGAAAGAAGCAGGCATGCAGAGTAAGTTAGAGCAGAAAGGAGGTATACACAGAGGAGAAGAGAAAGGAAAAAGAAAAAATAGAAGACTAGGAGAAGGAGGAGGAGGAGGTATGGAAAGGAATAACAGATGATGATGAGAAGGTAGAGGGAAGAGGATAGGCAAGCACAGATGATAAGAAAGAAGGGAGTTGCCAAGCTAAACAAGTGGGCAGATATGGAAGAGAGAAAATAACAAGAAAACGTAGACGAAGAGGAGGAAGAGGAGAATGAGGCGGATGAGGAAGAGGAAGAGGTGTGGGAAGGAATAATAGGAGAGGAGAGGAGGAAGAGGGCAGGCAAGCACAAAGTTAGGGCAACAAGGGGGCAGGTACGGAAGAGGCGCTTGATGGAAACAGACGAGATGGGGGTGACTTGGGGGAGAAGTTCGGCTGAGAGAGAATGGAGAGTGAGGAGAGGGAGGGAGGGGTAGGGTGAGGAGGGAGTGGGAGAGGGAAGTGGCTGTGGGAGTGGGAGAGAGAAAAAAGGGTAAGTGAGAGAGAAGAGAGAGAGGGATGGAAAGAGGGAGGGAAAGATGGCGTGGAAGAGTGGGTGGGAGTGGAGAGAAAATGGAAGAGGGAAAGTGAAGAGAAATGGAGGGGTAGAGGGAGTGAGAAGGGTGGAGAGGAGGCGGAGTAAGAGTGGGAGTGAGGGAAGTGGCGAGGTAAGAATGGGTAATTGAGTGGGGTGGAGTGTAAAGGCGAAATGGAGAGGGAAGACGGAGTGAGAGGTAGAAAGATGGAAGGGGGATAGTTGTGTAAGTGCTTGAGAGAGAGAGTGGACTTTGGAGGAAAAGGCGGAACGGGGATGGGAGAGGAAAAAATAGGAGCGTGAGTGAGTGAGAAAGTAGAGGGAGTGGGAGAGGGAGAGAGAAGAAGGGGGAAGAAGTGTGTGAGTGAGGAAGAGAGAGGGAAAGGAAGAGGAAAACTGGGAGAAGTGAGGGAGTGAATGAAGAAGAGATAGGAGGGTGGAGGTGAGTGGGTGAGAGAGAGAGAGAGAGAGAGAGAGAGAGAGAGAGAGAGAGGTGAGGGGGAAAGAAAAGAAAAATGGAAGTGGGAGAAGACGGAGCAGGATTGAGAGAGGGAGTAGAATCTGAAATGCTAAAGAGAGAGAGAGAGAGAGAGAGAGAGAGAGAGAGCAATGATGCGGTAGATGGAGATGGGATAGGGGATGGGGATGGGTGAGAGGTATAATGAAAGGAGGAGGGGGGAGAAGGAGAGGGGAAAAGGGGGAGATCCCAAAAGGGAGAAACTAAGGAAGAGATGAGGAAGGAAAGAAAACCAGGAGGAGGAGGAGGAGAAGGAGACTGAGAAGGAAAGAAGCAGTGAGAGAGGAAGGAGAAGGACGGAAGGATGGAGAAAAGAAGGCAAAAGGAGAAAGTCAGAGAAAGTGGAGGAAGGAAGGGAAAGACAGAGAAGGAAGGGGGAGAGAGAGAGAGAGAGAGAGAGAGAGAGAGAGAGGAAGGGGGAAAAAGATTATTGTCGAGGGGTCCGGGAAATATGAGCGTTAAGGGAGGAGTGAGGGGAAAGGAGGAGGAAAAAATGATAAATTAGCGAGAGAAGGGGATGCCAGGAGGGGGAAGAGGGAGACCGAGGATAAAGAGAGAGAGAGAGAGAGAGAGAGAGAGAGAGAGAGATGGGGTTGATGAAAGCCGAAGGTTAACAAAAATAGCGACGGAAGAAGAGAATGGAGAGAGAGAGAGAGAGAGAGAGAGAGAGAGAGAGAGAGAGAGAGAGAGAGAGAGAGAGAGAGAGAGAGAGAGATGGGGTTGATGTAAGCCGAAGGTTAACAAAAATAGCGACGGAAGAAGAGAATGGAGAGAGAGAGAGAGAGAGAGAGAGATGGGTTGATGAAAGCCGAAGGTTAACACATAAACAGCGACGGAAGAAGAGAATGGAGAGAGAGAGAGAGAGAGAGAGAGAGAGAGAGAGAGGCAAACTGAGACACACACATATAAATATGAATATAGATAGATATGAGAGAGAGAGAGAGGGGGGGGGGCAACCTGAGACACACAGATATAAATATGAATACAGATAGATAGATATAGGTAGGTACATGGATAGATATAGACAGACAGAGGTAGACAGATAGTGTGTGTATGTTTGCGTGCATTTATTTTTGTGCGTGTGTGCGCGCGCGCGCGTGGGTGTGTGCGCCTGTGAGTGAGAGAGAGAGAGAGAGAGAGATGGGAAGCCGAGAAGGGTCAAGATTTTTGTTTATGGCCGATGAAAAACATGGAAGGAAGAAGTGTGTGTGTGTGTGTGTGTGTGTGTGTGTGTGTGTGTGTGTGTGTGTGTGTGTGTGTGCGCGCGTGCGTGAGTGCGTGCGTGCGTGCGTGCGTGCGTGCGTGTGTGTGTGTGTGTGTGTGTGTGTGTGTGTGTGTGTGTGTGTGTGAGAGAGAGAGAGAGAGAGGTGGGTGATTAGAGAGGGAGTGTGGGGGAGGAATGGTGGAGGGAGGAAGGGAAGGGGTTGGGGGAAATGAATAGACAGACGGAGGAAACGAAGACCTAGAAGGAGGGGAAAACGAGGGGACAGGCGAGTGCTGAGGAGAGGAGGGGAGGAGGAAGGGAGGGGGAATGAAGAAGGAGATATGTATAAAAAAAAAAATAAGGGAGAGAAGAGAGGGAGAAGGATAAAGAGAGGTGGTCTTTGAGGAAGGGGGGGGAAGGGGGAAGGGTTGAGAGGTGTGGGGGAAGGATGAGGGAAAAGATGAAAGGATTGGAGAAGGACTGAGGGAAGAAAGCTTGGAAGAAAGAGGAGGGAGGGGGTGTAGGAGTGTGGGGGAAGAAGAGGAAGTGGATAGGGGGGAGGAGGAAAGGGAAGACCAGGAGAACATGAAAGGCAGCATAAAAATTAGGATGAGAGAGGTGGAGGAGTGTGGGGAGAGGAAAAGGGAGACGGGTGGTGGAAGGATAGGGGGAGGAGTGAGGAAAAGGGAGGAGGAGGAAGTGTGGGGAGAGGAAGAGGGAGACGGATGGTGGAGGGATAGGCTGAGGGGTGAGGGAGGAGGAAGAGGAGGAGTAAATAAAAGAATGGGAAGTGGGTGAGGGAGAAGAATGGAGATGCTGAGGGGAAGGAGAAAGGAGAGAGAGGTTGAGGGGAAGGTTAGAGAGAGGGGGTTGAGGGGAAGGGGGAGAGAGAGAAGGAGATTGAGGGGAAGGGGGGAGGAAGTGTAGCATAAAATAGAGGGGAAAGGAAGGGAGAGGGGAGTTGAGGGGAAGGGATATAGAGAGGGGAGTTGAGTGGAAGGGATATAGAGAGGGGAGTTGAGGGGAAGGGGTATAGAGAGGGGAGTTGAGGGGAAGGGGGAGGGAGAGGGAGGTTGAAAGGAAGGAGGAGTGAGAGGGAACTGAGGGGAAGGATGTGGGAGGGGGAAGTTTGAAGGGAAGAAGAATGGAATGGAAAGTTGGGAAAGCCGACGAAGACTGAGCTGAGGGGAGGAGGGAAGGACACGGAGAGTGTTTCAGTATGGAGAGAGAGAGAGAGAGAGAGAGAGAGAGAAGGATTTAGAGTGAGACTGAGGGGGAGCAAGGAGAGTGGAAAGTGGGAGGAGGAGGTTGGAGAGGCGGTGAGGGAAAATCGACAGGCAGAGGAGAGGGAGTAATAAATAAACAGGAGTAGACTGGAATTGAGAGAGAGAGAGAGAGAGAGAGAGTGAGAGGTGGCAACTTGTGTGAAACTTTATGAGCGTCCACTTAAAACCTTTTGTTTTACGATGTTCATGTAAATAGGAGGAAGGGATGGGGGAAGTTTCTCATTCCTTAGGGAAAAAAAAAAAAAAAAAAAAGAGATGAAAGTGACGGAGGAAAAGAGGAAAATCAGAGAAAGATTAATTTAAGAGTCAGTGAGAAAGAAAGTGAGCGGGAGAAGGAGGGGGGAAGTGGAAAAGGGTAAGACAGTGTGAGGAATAGAGAAGAAAGCGCTGACCAAAATACGAGTATAGTGTTCTTGGCACGGAACTTTAACGTTATTGCAAGTCGGAATACCAGTGTAACAGTGGCACATGCCCTCCCCTCCTCCTACGCGGCTCCTGATGCATACGCTGATACAGAACTTGACATGGACCTCCTCTGATATACCTGGCATGCCCAAAATTTCAGTTCGCTGCACCCAGCGGTATGACCTATAAAGGGTTTCCTGTGCCTGGCGAAAATCGGGCACAAAAGCGTGAAGGTCTTGCACACAACTGACCGCACGCAGTTATTATTTACATCATCGCTGTCAACTCGTCGTTCCGCGTCTTTTGAAGTATGGCATGTCGAAATACGAGGGGGGACAAATGTGGATACACACACACACACACACACACACACACACACACACACACACACACACACACACACACACACACACACACACACACACACACACACACACACACACACACACACACACAAAACGCATTTTCACAGAATATTATTATAACTGAGTCTGTCTACATATAACCCATTTTGCATTCTAATTCGTTTACCGTCGGACAAGTTTACGATGCTCAAGAGAATCATCATAAATGTCCAAATCTAACATTTTAATCGTATTTAATTCCAGCAGAGGACAGACGATTCAACTGAGAAGCGTAGGCCTGTCCCAGTCAGTGAGTTACTTGTGTGTGTGTGTGTGTGTGTGTGTGTGTGTGTGTGTGTGTGTGTGTGTGCGCGCGCGCTCTTCAATATCCTCCTGGTATGCAGAAACTAAAAACCATCTTCATATTGCCAGTGGATTGTGCTGTGTCAGATTCCCAAGTCTCCAGAAAAGCAAACTCAACACAAGTGGCGGCATGTGAGTCAGAGAGGCGGGGCGCAGTAATTTCATTTATTGGTGTGAGAAAAAGAAAAAAAAACAGGAGGGAGGAGAATGGTGTCATCAACTACCTGGGGGGACTGCTAGGCTCAGGGAATATACTGTTTAATCCAAGGACTACATAACATTAAATTAACTTTTTCTCGGAATTTGATGCGGGTGTAGTGGCAAATAATTTTCAGTGGCCAGTTTTCAGTGATGGTTCTGCGTCTTTTATAAAAATTGTTTTCAAAGGAAAAGATTTCAATTAATGGGATATATATTTTGGTGCACCATAGTGGGACAAAAATAATACAAAATGCAACAGTTGGAAACTTTACTTCTTCCCTTAGCCACTGGAGAGACTTTTTTTTTTTTTTTTTTTCCAGCCTAAAATTACCATCTCTTCATCTTGAATTCTGAGCCGTAGAAACTGGTCGACAATAGAATACGATGCTAGTCACATAAAAGTGCAATAGAATTGAACGTATAGCAAGCAGCACTCTCTTTATACTGCTGAGTTACGGAAAGTAAGATGCAAAAGGACTAAATGCTGGGCCAAGTTAAAGTGAAAAGAGTATAGAAGCAGCTGCCTCCTTTTTTCAGACTTTGCAGCATTTGTTTTAATTTTCCGCTTTTTTTTTTTCCCGAAAACACTCTTGGAAAGCTAGTGAAATTCTACTTCCGAACAAGTTCCCAAGGAGTGTTGGCCGTGAGCAAAATTTCGGCCAGCAAAACTAAGAATATGTTTATAGTACTTAATATGTTTTTATCTACATTGCAGAAAGGTAAAAATAGACTCGTGTTATTTTGTTTCTTAGAGTATAACAGAGCAAACATTTAAGAAACAAATGATATACTGGTACAGCGTATGCCAATTAAAAAAAAAATTATGAGGGAGAAATTGACTGAAAACGAAAATATTTATCAGAGCTGTAAATATGTATGTTTCACGGACAAAATAATTACGCCGGTGAGTGTGAGTGGATTAAATTTCTGTGTATATGGAAAGGCCCATGATTTGAATCGTTCTTTTTTTGTTTTCTTTTATTTTACCTTAAAGGCGATGAAATTACTGTATCTCAAGTGTATGATTCAGAGGCATTCAGAATTTAAAAAAAGGGGGAACAATAGAAAAGAAAGGGAAAGAGAGAGAGGAAGAGGAAAAAAAGGACTCTTTCGCCCGTGATGTGAAGCCACGACATAGAAGGCTGAAATGTTGAGTGAATTACTGACTGGCTCACTTCGTTGAACACTGTGTCCATCATTGTGTTTTCGTCATGTCATTTTACTGTTTCTGAATCCCACCGAACCCAGTGGTTAGTGAAAAATAGAATTTTGATGATGATTATGATGACTTTGCAAAGGGAGGGAATATGACTGGGATAAAGAAGATTAGAAGTATACAGATGACAACAATATAGGATGGCTACAATTAGAAGTATGCAGATGACTACAGTAGGAAGTAGGTGGCACTCAACAGAGGACAGAAACATGAAACAACAGTGAAAAATAAGTTAGAGAGAGAGAGAGACGTATCGACTGACTTACTGTGTGACTGTGTTTTGGGTATATGTGTGTGCAGATCTGTATATTTCTGGAAACTCATTTTTTATGATAATTGCCTGAAAAGAAACAGCTGTCGTAGAAATAGGTCTGTGGTAACTTTTTCGAACCCTATCAGTACTAGAGGCCTTTCATCAGTAAAATTAAAACGCTGGGATGTAGCAGTAACAAAATATTAGGGAAGTATATATTTGGCATTGTATGCAAGCCTGTTTATGTAAGCACAATTAAGCCCTGGCACAGAGGCGTGACCAGTCTGGCTTGGTACATAGAGAGAATGCTTAATTAACACTGTAGTCTGACCAACGTATCACCCTCAGGCTTCCGTGACTCTCTCCTGGCTGAATAGTATCTTCTAACTTTAATTTTAGAATACTTGAGTTGTTTTCACCACGAGAGGGTTAATGGTGACTCACTCTCAGCGCAATAATATGATCTGACGTTTGGTGCAACAGAGTGCTAGAGCTGTCTTGACCATCCGACGGCTTCGTAACACCATATCCCGACTAAAGGACTTGTTTCAGACTCTTAGACTTGATGTACAGTCAGCATCAAAATTCCTGTCACTTCTCCTACTTTTTTTTCGATGGTGTACGATAATTGTTGTGGGGAAACCGCTGCAGGCGATATTAGTAACACTGCTCCGTTGTTAAATATAATGGTCTGTGAATTGAACTTGATTTTCCAAAGCCCGTGGAGAGAAAAACAGGAGAGGGAACAGGACATTTGATGCAGATTTTACTATGACACTCAGACGGTTGTTATTTCCTACACAGTGAACCACCCACAGTACGAAGGACTTGTGACTTCAGCTAGACGTGTGTTTACTAATTCATGGGCCTGGTCTGTAAGTCGTTAAGTGCGTGTGTTTACATGAAGGCAGTGTGTGTGTGTGTGTGTGTGTGTGTGTGTGTGTGTGTGTGTGTGTGTGTGTGTGTGTGTGTGTGTGTGTGTGTGAGAGAGAGAGAGAGAAACAGTATGCCAGGCGTAGTCCTCTCGCTCCATTGAGAGAAGCTAACAAGGCTCTGTACTCTTGAAATGGAAGGGGAGGAGGGGTAAAGATTCTCTCTCTCTCTCTCTCTCTCTCTCTCTCTCTCTCTCACACACACACACACACACACACACACACACACACACACACACACACACACACACACACACACACACACAGTAACTGACGGGAACAGAGAACTGGTGACGGGATTTTATGGAATAACAGAAGAAAGAAAAAAACTACAGGAAGCCAGGATAAATATAGCTGGTCGCTCGTCACATACTAGGCGACTATTGTCCAAGGGCATGACTGGGCTTCCCACATCATCATCATCATCACTGCTTTACTATATTGCTATGACAAAATCCGTAACTATTACCATCACCATCACCATACCACCACCATTACCATACCGTCACCATCATTACCATCACCATCACCATTACCATCACCATTACCATCACCATCACCATTACCATCACCATTACCATCACCATTACTAGACCTTCTTTCCCACTTAAGGATGGGGTGATGTTGGGTCCAGAAACTCAAAACGATAGTACAATAATAGGAAGACCATCAACAGCCTATCCAGTGCAGCGGACCTCACAAGCATCCACACTTTGTTCATGACCTCGGAGTCTTGCCTAGGTTTCACAGACCTGACCATCTGCACTCAAGAAAAGACAAAGACAACAAGGAAGAACATTCTGAATCACCCACCAACCTTCTTAGCGGGAACTGACAGGAAAGAGTTAAAATGATCATGGTTTAGTGTATATAGTCTCACGTGAAATTTTTGGGAAGAATAACGAAGGAGAGAAAAAAAGAAGTCTAACCTATAATTGTATAAAAAGGGTTAGTAATGGAAAGATGCAAGCGCAAATAGGAAATGACAAGCAGCAGAGGTGGGGGAAATGAAGAAAAGATTGATAAGTAAGGGAATAGTCAAGAAAGGGAGGGCAAAAGGGTGAACAGTAAACGGATACCATAGAGAAAAAGGGAAACTTATGGAAGAAAATAGGGAACGAAGGAAGCACAAACGCGAGGACGGAAGAAACAACGGACGAACTGAATAAAGGAAGGAAGGAAAGACAAGTGCACCGTGTGTAGGAAGGAAGGAAAGAGGAGAGAAAGAGGTTGGGAAGTGAAAAAGAGGTTGGGAAGATTAAGAAATAGTATACTGAATGAAATGTAAGGAAGGACAAACTAGCAAAAGAAAAGTCTGAAAGAAAAAGGTAAAGGTAACACAGAAGCCTTAAAGTGCTTAGTCTAGGGGAGAGAGAGAGAGAGAGAGGAGAATGAGCAGAGAGAGTAGCAAGTGGACAGTGAAACACAGTACAGACATATAGACAAAGAGGAAATCTCGAACGGGTAACAAAAGAACGGAAAAGAACGGCAGAATAAAAGAACGGATGGGCCATTCAGAGTGGCAGAAAGAAATGGTGAGATCGGATGAAAGAAATGTGAGACGGGCCGAAGTACGTGAGAGAGAGAGAGAGAGAGAGAAACATACATGAACGGAAACAGAAGGACGAAGAGAAGAAAAAGTATGATGGACAGAAGAAAAAAATAAATGGATAGGCATATAGACAGGAAAGAAGAGAGAGAGTAAGAGATATAGGTAAGGAGGACAGAGAAAAGGAAACAGCATTAAGAGAGTCATAAGAAACAGAGTAAGAAGGAATCAAGGAACTGGACCGATCACCGTACAAAAAAAGACATAATAACATAGCAAGCAGGAATAAAGATAAAACAGATTGGAGGGTGGATAGAGAGAGACTAGAGAAAGCTTGAGGAGAAAGGAAAAAAAGACAGAACGATTAAGAGTAGAAGACATATATGTAAATGAACTGGAAGGAGGATTGCTGGGAAATCATACAAGAGGGTGAACAGGATGACAGACAAATCAGACTGAGAATGAGTAAACAGAGACTACAGAAATACGTAATATAAAAACAAAAAGAAATGAGGAATTACGGACATACGTGAAAATAAGAGAAACAAGAGAGTAGGATAAAGAGAGACTCCAGATAGACAGTAGACAGAGAATAAGTCGACAGAAAATCCAAGAGACGAAGACATACATGTTAATTAAATGGACAGCAGGAGGACAAGTAAATTAGACGAGAGTAGATGGATGAACGGAGGCGTAGAGAGGGAGAGAGGGAGGGAGAACCCGAGGCCACGCTGGACGAGGGATAAAATGCAAGAGGGAGTACAATAAAAGAGGGAAGAGCGGCGGGCTGGGAGGAAATTGGGTGAGTGTGGAGGAATAATTACGTTGGTAGAAGGGAGAGAGGGCACTTACAGCCGGATATACATGCGTGGCTGCTAGGGATGTGGAGTACCAGCAAGCGCCGAGGCTGTACAGAGAATGCGGACCCTGTGTTTTATTCACTTTTGTAGCCTTAAAATGTACAAATGTGATTACTAGCAACGGTCCATTGTCGTAACGTGTGATAACCAGGAATGACCATAGTCGATTTGTTTTCATCTGACAAAGATCCCTAACCCCTTTCAGCTCACATAATGGCAAAGTGTAATCAGACTGAAGGATGGATCTGAGTAGTAGCCAAAGGAGTTTCATTTCTGTCTCTTAACTAAGGCTCACTTATTTTATGCAAACACGACGTAGTATTCAAGTTGTCTGAGTGGGCCATTTCTGTCAGATAAAAGCAAGCTGACTGTAGCAACAATAACCGATCCTCTACACGGGATTCGGACGGACCCTGTGTTTTGTTTACGTCAGTAGTCTCTTACGTACAGTTACCGGCAGAAATATTGGCCCATTTCTTTCGATAAATAGCGAGGCAACGAGCAGTAACTTTGAAACCAAGAAACTTTCCAGAATATTGTATAAAAACTTCACAGTTTATCACTGAAGCAGTCCAGTAGAGCAATGTCACTATCCTCAGCTGTATCTTCAGCCAGTTCGTTTATGGTACTACGTTCATAGGACGTAACAGTCATAAACACTAATCATTACATCTTTTTTGATGTGTTGTTCCTGCTGCTGCCTTCGCCTTCTCCGCCCGTCGCCACTGCTGCTGCTGCTGCTCCTTTTACCACTCTGATGGTCGTTGTTGTTGTTGTTGTTGTTGTTGTTGTTGTTGTTGTTGTGTGGGCAAAATCACGATTTGTCTGGCTGATCAAACCTGTTCAACTATCGAAGCAGGATTCCACGGGGTGCAGCCACAGGTCCATTACACTTTATACGTGTTGTTTTATCATCTGTGTGAATGCTGTCCAGTGTGACATCGTGTGTTGTGTGGCGTGACAGGCAGATTTACATGGTGTACATGTATTGTCTGTGGCGTTGGCCAGTCAGTTTGCATGAAAGTCCACGGTGTGCGAATGTGTTTGCGCTGCAAGTTTTGGAAGTTTGTGTATGCGTATTGTGCATTTTGGTGTGTGCATGTTTTTTTATGTGCTGTACCATAGACTTGCAGTAATATATTGGCTGGAGAATTAAAAAAATTCGACGGATTTAGAAAACATTCGATTTTTTTTAAAACCATACCTTAGGCCTTGGGGGGACTTTGACAGTGGGACACCCCAACAGTGAAATTCAGCATATTAATATAAACTTGCAAAATATATTCATGCAGCTGCATCAGCATATTCCTTCACTCACTGTTGAACAAATTGATTTCACTGGCTAATGTTTATTCCTTTTTATGTATCAGAAAATAGAGAAGAAAACTGTCAGAAAATGATATTCGGATTCTAATAATCCTTAACCAGGTAAAAGCGTACATGATTACGCATGACATGATTAACTTTGATCAGAATCATGATAAGCAAGTCACGAAAACAAGATCGAAACACTCTTTACTACAGTTTTAGCTAAAGCGATGTCATTGTGCTGACCTGCCGTGAGGTGAACGCACATCCAGAGAGAGAGAGAGAGAGAGAGAGAGGAAAAAATGTTCATCTCAAGAATAAAGAAGTGAATGTGCGGCTCTGGCTGCCCGTTTACCCCACCGAGTGCTGAAGGTACTGAACAGGACAGGAATTGGCGACTTACCAGCTGTGAAATACAAGGGTAATACTTCCCTATCTTTTATGGAGGACGTCTGTATCTCGGCAATGTTTTCGTCTTAAGCGTCGATATCGGACCATCTTCGCCGTCGCTCACCTTTGCTCTTGGGATTGTTTTGACGTAAAAAAAAAAACGCAATTAAGTTAAAATGATCGCAAGCTTACTCACGGATTATGAG
The DNA here is from genome assembly GCF_032717465.1 of Coenobita brevimanus. Taxonomy (NCBI): domain Eukaryota; kingdom Metazoa; phylum Arthropoda; class Malacostraca; order Decapoda; family Coenobitidae; genus Coenobita; species Coenobita brevimanus. Next base: position 29,468,246 of record NC_137017.1, read on the forward strand.
AAGAGAATATTAGGTTCTTGAAATAGGCATGTCATATTTTGTGTACTAACGTGAGGCGCTGTCGGTATTATCACAGCTGTTCACCTGCCTTTGCTATGATCATCACCTTTGTAACAGTCAAGTAAATAAAGTTCATCTGCACAACTCAAGCTTGTCCAAGTCGGCAAATGTGTAAACGTTTTGTAACTTTTTTTGTTAATGGGTTAACCCTTTCAAAACAGTGTTGGATATTTGATATGAAAAATAATTTTGGAAACTAATAATGAGAGAAGTAATTACAAAAGAAAGGTGTGTTTGTGTGCGTGCGTGCTCATGTGCAAGTCCATGTACCAGTGGGCTTGTGTGTGCAAGGGTGCGTTTATACACCCATATACTGTATGTGTGTGAGTGAGTAAAAGAGGGGCTTAGATCCGAAGAGAGAAAACTAGTTTGGAAAGCAGGTAGGCATGTGGAGAGAGAGAGAGAGAGAGAGCACAAACATTAAATAAAGGATGGTACTGAGGCAACAGGACATACTTTAGGGTAGAGGTGCAGGAGCCCAGACGCGGCATACAGAGCACCAGTGATGACTGAAGGGGAGCACCAGCGCTCAGGGTAAATAAAACGGACACGCGGAAAAACATGGCTGGCTAAAACGCGACCAGGATGTAGGACGAGTGAAAACAGAAGCACAAAGTTGGTAATTGTGCTGGGGTCTCTGCTGGGAGCCATTGGGTAAACGTGAGCGGTGTGTGTGGGACAGAGAGAGAGAGAGAGAGAGAGAGAGAGAGAGAGAGAGAGAGAGAGAGAATCAAGAAAGGATGTGAAAGAAAAAATGAAAATAGTGGTAAATAGCACGCGGAGAGAGAGAGAGAGAGAGAGAGAGAGAGAGAGAGAGAAAGGGAGGGAATTGAAGAAAGGAAGTGTGATGAAAAAAAAAAAAAAGGTAAATAGTTTGTGTAAAGGATAGAAAGACTGCTGGAAATAGATAGATAGGGAGTGAATAGAGACAGATAGATGCAGACAGACAGAAAGGGAAAGTTTTCCTCTTGTTTTATTGTTTGCACATACGAAATTGCCATTTTTTTCGCGGTTGTTATTGTACCTGCATTTTTACACCAAGCCTCTGAAAGTAAGTTTATACCGTGTAGCTTTTGACATTACAAACTATACTCTGTTCACCTTTAGGCATAAATTGCCATCTATTTTATCTCTAGTGCTGAGCTGTTAACAAGAGATTCACACTAGAATATGGTGTTAGTCACGAAGTAGTAATATGGAAAGGATTAAAGCCACGGTATTGTCTTATTGTGTCATTGTGATACTGAAAATAGGCTACGAAAGGACGAAAATATCTGCCAAGTTAAAGTGAACGAACTATACATCTTTCATCCTTCGTTAACAGAGGTTTCCCTAAGACGATAAAACCCGTCTGGAGGTAGCAAAACAACATCAGTCATCCATTATCAGTCGTCCATCATCTTCGTCCATCATCATCAGTCATTAGTCATCATTTATTAATCATCATCATCATCATCATCATCATCATCATCGTCCAGACCCTTTTCCCACGTAAGAATATGGTGAATTCCGTAATGTTAATAACGCCACGAGTCTAAAAGGATTATCTGTTCGATGTAATTACTCATCCGCCAGTACAGCGAAATCTGACCTCCATTCACCATTTTGTTACCTGCCTTTCCCAAATATCATTAACGATTCACCATTGTTCAGAAGCCAATTACAGAACGTAGGTCAGTATTCGGCCATACGGGAGAACGTTTGTGACCGAAAGTGCGAGAGTGAATATATTTTTCTGTTAGTATGATTATATGTACTAGTGATGGGGTGATGACATGCTATTTTATCTCTTATCGACTGAGTTTAAATACATGTACGGTCAGGGACAAGAGTTGGCCCAATTTTACACTCTTGCTTCTGACGTTTCTCTGCTGGCAAGTAAACGTAAGGTGAATATATATTTTTTTTCTTCTGATTCATGATTTTTTTTTTTTCTAATTTAAGCAATGCGTCAAGGAAGAATGGAGGACATGCCCGAAGCGTGGGGAAGATATAGTGAAATGGGAGGTAGAATTTTGTCTTTAATTGTACTTCTGTTACTGGAATGCATATTTTTTTTTTTTCCTATGATTGATTTTCTTCTCTCATGCCAGCTTTGGTTGGTGGGATACATAATGATGCATCTCACCTGTGATGTGTATTTGCCTACAGGGATAGCTGTAGAAGGTATCACTCCATTTTTTTTATTATTATTATTATTTCAACACTTATGAAAGTTCTGCAGTACTGGGTTTCACAGATCGCAGTACCAGGCGTCAGAAGCCATCGTTCACTCTCACGCTGTTTTGCCCATTGAAGGGGCCCGATACTTATGCCGACAACTGTGTTCCGGGTATTGAGAGGCATATTTACTTTTTACCTATGAACATTTGTGTTTGTTATCAGGCACTCGTTGGTGGGCTTTGATATTTCTTAGCCTGTGAATGTTTTCCTTTGATTACATGTACGGTGACTGATTTTCCTTGATTACGTGTACGGTATTTCTGTGAGTAGTACACATATTTTCTTAACCTGAGAACGAGTGTGCTCGATTACTGTGGGCACTACATAAATACTTCTGGCATGTGATATATTCTGACGTAAGAAAAATGTGTGTGTTCATTCTGGAGACCTGTATTTGGTAGCCCGGCCTTGTGTTCCAGCATCTCGTTCCTGGTTATACAGGACCGAATATATATATATATATATATATATATATATATATATATATATATATATATATATATATATATATATATATATTTTGATTATTAGACTCTACAGTATATATATATATATATATATATATATATATATATATATCTTTTGATTATTAGACTCTACAGTATTTAGCAAAACGTATATGAAAGTACACGTACTGGCTCTCTCTCTCTCTCTCTCTCTCTCTCTCTCCCTCCGCGCGTGCGTGCGTGCGTGCGTGCGTGCGTGCGTGCGTGCGTGCGTGTGTGTGTGTGTGTGTGTGTGTGTGTGTGTGTGTGTGTGTGTGAGAATGGGACTTCAGTGGAAGGTATATTGGCGCCACCCAGGTAATTCCAATTAGGGCTTCTTAGACTATTACTCTCGGCCATAACAGGCAGTAGTAGTGCCGCCACCCCCATTCCCGCCTCACTATGGACCGTTTTCTGGGTAGCACCTCTTCCTTACCGATTTATTTTGCATATTACAATTTAAATTCCCTTATATATCATGTCCATTTAATAATCGACATTGTGTACATCGGTACCATAAAAGAGGGTATTGAGGTGAAATGTCCAGAATATATCGTTAAGGAAGAGATATTTCGAAATCTACAAAGCCTCTTGGAATAGCCTTTAAACCAAACCTTCGCCGTCACTCTCACCTCTGACCAACTCCGACAAGAAGTTCCTGGCAGACAAGTTCCGGGTGATTCTTAGAGGCGTTCCTTTGCTACCTCAGTGTGCGTGGGACGAGTTGGCCAAGTTGTTTCGCTTCCTGGATGCTGAATTAACTCCTTTGCTACGGAGGAGAGAAGACAGGTGGCAGAAATACTCCTTCCCTCTATATATCTTAATCCTTTTATTCCTGTGGTGTACAGTATGTCACTTCATTCTTGCTTTAATTGACAAATTCATGTAGCTTAGACGAATGGGCTGATGAAGGCTGTAGTTAACCTCTCCAGTTCGAAGAGTCGTTCCTGGTCGAAATAGATTTATCTGATATGCGCAGGAGTAAGGAAATGATGTTCATGTTAATGAGGGAATCACTCCCACAGTGTCTTCCTGGCTTAGTGATATTAGTGCATTCGATATGTATAATTTCTTTTTGAAATTCTTCACCATGATGCCATAGTTTTGAATTTAGTGTTGCGCTTTCTCACAATTTAATAGAGGTTTTGTTGGCTATCGAAATACAGGGATAAGATATAGCTTTCCTTAGTGTCCTTATTACACAGGCCTTTCCTGAGTACCTCTTCAACTCGAGGTGTATTTCTTAATTTCATTAATTTTATCTTACCTTCAAGTAATTTTATACTGTGTAGGATAGACTTTGGAACTGGAGTGGTTATTAACATCCTAACTAAAAAATGTCCTTCTGAAATTGGGTAAACTCGTTGTAGGATAACAAAAATAATATGAAAACACGTCGTCATATTCAAGGGGTTAATAAAATCCTCAAAAATCAACAAGAATAAACTAAAAAAAAAAATCTGGTTGCAGGGGTAAACTAGCGGGGTTAGCTGTAAGATTTGTTAGCAAATTATTACCCTTGAATGGAAAATTGGCCTCATTACTCGCTCATTTTCATTTTTCATAATTCTCCATCTTCCAGCCCTTTCACACGAACCTTGAAAGAAAATGCATAGTCAGCTAAAAATGTGCATTCGCCTCTCCTACCTGTTTCGTGGTCGGAGTTATAGAAGCTTGAATGAGACAGTGGACAAAAATGCATTATCAACAACTGATGGATGATGATATGCAGTTCAGTTCTCTAAGTCACATTATGAGATGCAGCTTAATCCAGAACGTTAGAGAGATGCAGCTCAGTCCACTACGTCACTTTCAGTAGTTTGTGAATCTAGTGGTGAAAAGAGAGGAAGGAGAGGCGAACGGATTTTTTATAATTTACCATTATAATTTGGGTCTACAAGGAGGCTCGGAATATCAACAGAGACCATTTTCATAGTAGTAACATAAATGGTGTTTAAAATAAAAGAAATATTGTGAGAAATGGCTTTCCCATAATAACAAGTACTTGCTGAACAATGCAGTGCTTCAATTTAGCCGTATAGGGAGAATGTAATATAGAGGACCGTCTATCTTTTCAGTGTTTGAGAATTTGCATTGTATTTTCCTTATATATGGTTAAGTACGGTATAACACTGAACAGCAAGTACTTGATACATGTCAAAGCCATTTTCACACGATATTAATGTATTATGGACGCGATATAGCTAATAGTGCACAAATTATTGATATCGATATTTTGAACCTCCCTGTAACCCAAATCTAGCAGGTGGTCAAGTGTCTGCGCCGAATATATCGTACTAGAGCCAGAAATACCTGCACCTCACATTATATTACTTTCTCTAGTCCTTGGCATTTTTTGTGCTCCGGGAAGTTAGCTAACCAGACACTGACATATGTTTTTTCCCTGACACACAGCGCGGACATCCACACATTTTCCCCTCTTAAGTAAGACTAATAATCTCTTTTATTAGTATGGAACACACACATATAGCATGAGTTATTTTTCTCCTGACGCAGATATCCACGCATATTCGCCTCATAATAATACCGGTGCGTATTTTAGTAAAGAAAACAGTACACCTATAGAACGTGTTATATTTCTCATTTAGCCTGGACTGTTGTAAAGCTTCCATTTCCCCCGACAGGTAAGGGTAATAATCCCCTTTATTGTACATAACAAGCCCAAAAACAGAGACATTTCTTCTCGCCTATCCAGGATGCTGTTAAGCCCCCATTCCCCTGATAATTGAGAGCAATACCGGTAATCTTTTTAGAACAAACAGGTACAGGACGAATCATACTTCTCACTCAGCTTGGATTAGTGTAAAGCCGCCATTTGCCCGACAAGTAGGAGTAATAAGTCCGTTTTATTAGTTCTGAACACACACCTACAGCCCGAGCGATTTTTTTCTCACTTAGTCAGGATCATCGCACTGCCTCCACTTAGCAGTCATTATCCCTTGATGTATAACTGTGGCACTGGGAGCACTTTCTCACACCACGCCACTTATATGCAGAGGCCAGTGTATAACTTTACTCTTCCACTCTGCCTGGTGATTTCTCGTGTGTTGCGGGAACAGTTCAGTCAGTTTTATGTGTCACTTTTCTGCATTTATTCATTTCCAGTTCTCCCTGCTCCATTCACGTTCACAATCAGCTTTTTCAGTGTCTTTTCTGCATCATTTATTCACTTCCACCTCTCACTGCCACACCCACGCTCACAGGCAGCTTTATCAGTGTCGTTTCTGCATGTATTGACTTCTAACACTAACAGTCACACCCACGCTCACAGTCAGCTTTATCAGTGTCTTTTCAGTGTGTATTCACTTCCAACTTTCACTGTTACAACTACGCCCACAGTCAGCTTTATCAGTGTCGCATCAGTGTATATTCACTTCCAACTCTCACCGTCACACCCACGCTCACAGTCAGCTTTATCGGTGTCTTTTCTGCCTGTATTCACTTTTAACTCTCACGGTCACATTCATGCTCACTGTCAGCTTTATCAGTGTCTTTTCTGCATCATTTATTCATTTCCAACTCTCACTGCTACACCCACGCCCACACCAGCAGACTGAACCGTCCCCACAACACAAGAATCCGCCAGGTGAGTGTCTAGTGGAGGCTGTATATCCTGCTACTCGTGTCTCTGTGCCTAATGGACCACCCATTATATACTGCTACTTATGTCTCTATACCTTATGGATCACCCTTTATATACTGCTACTCGTGTCTCTGAGCCCTGTGGACAGCCCATTATATACTGCTGCTTATGTGTCAGTGTTAGGTTGAACAGATCCAGAAATATCATAGTCACCCCAAACATTATTTTACCCTGTGAAGACGTATGGTAAGCTTATTTTGGTTGACATTTCGCATATACCGATGATAACACGAGTGAATTAGCCGCTCAGTGTATCTTCTCACGCGACTGGAATAATTTTTCGTAAGCTTTTTCTCTTATGGTTAAAGCATGAGTAAGCAGTTAATCATTAACTGATATAGTAAGGTTCGCAATTTTTCTCATTATCATTATTGTTATTTATTATTATGATGATGATGATGATGATGATGATTAATTATTTATTATTATTATTATTATTATTATTATTATTATTATTATTATTATTAAACAGTTTCTTTTATTTTACAGAAACTGGGCACTGCTTCAACCATCTCTGTCGAAGGTAAGATGCCTGGTGGTGTACTTGCATGCCGAGTTAACAGGTACGTGAAAGTTCTTTATGACGAGGCAGTATTTTAAGTATTTATTTGGATTCTGGAAATACGGTGGAATAAAACAAGCATTATATATTTTCTCGTATCAGGCAAAAAACACCAAAAACGGGCATTTGAAATTGACCTTTTTTTTTTTCTTTCTTTCTTTTTTTTTCTTCTTTTTTTTTTTTTTGCTCACCCCTTCAATCCGATGACGTATTTTCATTTTATTCTTTATCTCCAGACGAATATATTCAGACTGAGAGAATTTCCGCACTGGAAGGGTTAGATGTGGCCTTCGTCAACCCCTTCAAAACTGGGGGCCTTTCGTATGATGAATATTATCGTCTTGAAATGGGTTAAGTGGACCTTGAGAGACGTCACAGGATCGAAGGCTTTACATGGGAAGCTCTACAGTATATTCAGCCTCTCACCTGCCTTGAAATTTTAAGTCACTGGGAGAGGTAAGAGAAAAAAAAAGAAAAAAAAAAGAAAAGAAAAGAAAGAAAAGAAAATAGAAAAGAAAGAAAAGAGAACAACGAAAGAAAAAGAAGAAAAAGAAAACAAGAAAAGAAAGAAAAGAACATGCATCCCAACACTCCAACTCGTTCACTGCGATAACGTTATTTTTGCCTTTCATTTTTCCTCTCGATGGACTGTTTTATTCTGATTTTTTTTTTTTTTAGCAACTTTTCGAACTGGAGGCACGAAATTATAGTGTTCCTTAAACCCTTCCCTGTTATAGTCGTTTCATCTTAACTTGGCCCAGATTATCGTTCCTCTGCATGTAACTCGGTGGTATCATAAGGCAATACTATGGCTTTATACCCTCTCAGTAGCACTTCTCCTTAATCAGCGTCATATTCTAAAGTTGATCTCTTCGTATTCAAGAGGGAGGGACAGCCATTTTAGGCCAAGTTAGAGTGAAAAGGGTATAGAATCTCCCTTAGACTGAAATAATAATAGTCTGTAGGAAGAACAGTTATAATACGCCATATAGTTAAGGAGGCTAATGCTTTTACTGTACAGCACGACACCAAGAACGAAGTGAATTGTTCTTTGTATCTCAAAATAATAATAATAATGATAATAATAATAACAATAATAATAATAATAATTTGAGTTGCAATTACCATAGGAACAACCTCCTTATACCGTTGCAGAATTATCCTCTTCAGTGTAATGTCCCTTTTTGTATTATATTCATGTTATTTCAAAGGATTTCATTCACCCGAGGATAGAGTTTTAGAGCTGGGGGAGTTAGGTATATCTTTTGTCAACACCCTCACTAAATATAACCTTCTGGTGGTAGTAAGAGTCTGTCCGTCGCTGAAGAAAATCGTCTGCTGGTAGTGATACGCCATCGGACTGAAGCGGTTACTAAGAGAAGTACTTAATTTATCAACCACGCCGAGATGACAAGAGCCACAGTCTTCATTTAAAAATCCATCGTACCCAGTTGGTCGTAATCCTTTGGTGTGTGTGTGTGTGTGTGTGTGTGTGTGTGTGTGTGTGTGTGTGTGTGTGTGTTGTGTGCATCATTGTCATTATACCACTGTGTTGACAAAAATCTTATCTCTCGCTCTTTTCCCCTCCATCCCTTTCCGTGTGCGCTTATGCTTAATTAATCTTACTTATCTGCATTTTAAGGCTTTAGTTATGCTCGCCATTTCTCATTTTCGTATTGACACTATAATTATCTGATCATTATTAATATTTATTTATTTATTTATTTATCTTCGTCGTCGTTGTGGTTCTTCTCGTCGTCGTCGTCACCACCGTCATCGCTATATTCCCCCATATTTCACCACACTTTGTCAAAATTGTATTCTCATGTTTTTCATTTTATTGTGCAGTAGGAGTTGCCCTGGACAAATCTTGTCTCTAATACCTAATCCTTTATTGTCATTCAGTAGTCGGGTTGGTCGCATGGATAAAGAATTAAACTGCGGATTAATCTCGTCTGTCACAGAAAAGAAAGAAAAAGAAAAAAAGAAGAAGAAAAAAAAAAGAAAGTGGGGGAGCTGAATTTTAGTGGTGGTTTGTCCATGTGGAGAGGATGGAGAGAGAGAGACTAAAGAGGAGAGTGCATGTAATGAAGTGGAGGGGGGGAGAGGGAAGGGGAGACCGAGGATGAGTTGGAGGGATGGAGTGGAGGAATATGAGAGAGGGGGATGTGAGCTTGGGGGAGGGCAGCGAAAAAGTAGGTGACAGGGCTACATAGAGGCGATTTGTTTGTGGCCACCCTTAAGGATTAAAGCGTCTAGTTATAAATGGATAGATAGGTAGATTGTAGACGTCTCTCACCTAGAAGGCCCATCGTCACATCACATCAAATAAAAAACACAGCTCAGATCGATATAGCATTAATATAACCGTAAAATGTCAGAACTCACTAATGCTCCTGTGACTCAAGCTTGGCTAAATATAATCGTCCTGCGTTAGATTAAATACGAGATTAAAGATTTGACACGACCATGAGAGGATTATTGGAAACGGCATTAACACTTTGCAAGCTTCTGTGACGCACCCTCGGCGAAATAACATCAGCTGGGACACTCTCTCTCTCTCTCTCTCTCTCTCTCTCTCTCTCTCTCTCGTCAGGATATTCAGCTGGTTAATCCCCTCTAATAGCCTCTAATCGTATTCCCGCACTTAGCCAGTAATGATATGCATTATTAATCGGATACTTTTTAATCCAGTGACTGCGTAGGGTTTGGCAGAAGATAAGCGGTGGACGGGAGCGAGAATAATGCAATGAGACCATCTCAATCTAAGGCTATGAACCAATTTTGACTATATGTGACGCAGGGCACCGAAATGGCGGGGGACAGGCCGATGTGGAGGCGATTTGTTTGTGGTCACCCCTTGTGGGATTAGGGCGTCTGGCTATAAATAGACAGATAAATAGTTTGCTATATCTGTTAGTAAGAGTATACAGAGGTCGTGGTATTGGAGAGGGATGCCTTCATGTGGTGGAATCATTATTCCTGAACATCTTCGCTGCTCTCTTCTACAAACTTCCCTCAGGTCTCTCCCCTGTCCCGTAAACGGAGGATAGTGGACTGAGGGAGAACAACTTCAGCCTGTAGTCCACTGGGTTCACGTTTCAAATGAACCTGGGGCTGTAAACTACTACTACTACTACTACTACTACTAATAATAATAATAATAATAATACCACTACTGCTACTACTACTACTACTACTACTACTACTACTATAACGACTACTAGTACACCACCTCCTCCTCCTCCTCCTCCTCCTCCTCCTCCTTAGATGGCATGAATATTATATTTTTTATAAAGGTTTGTATAAAAAGACTCGAGCCTCCACAGGTGAATAAATTCCTTTAACACCTTCATTACGGTGACTTAAAATTTCATTGTCTTGATACCTCCAGACGCCTTTACTCACCTCATGACTAACTATAGGCGTTATAATACCCTCGTTGACCCCTACACTACGAAATGTCTCTCGCTGAGGCTAAGTCGTCTAGGCAAATCAAAAACACAGTGGAAAAAATAAAGTCCTTGAGATGAATGGGTTAAATAATGTAACTCACAGCAGCTCTTTTCATTTCAGATGGTATCCTCAATTGTTTCTTTCATACTAAAATTTAAATGATTCCCTTCAGTCCCATGACGTATTTCTCGTTTTATTCTTGTTACCGTCAGACGATTTCATTCAACCTGGGATTTACCTTTAGTAATGAAAGGGCTAATGTCATCTATATCGATTTCCTCCGGTTCCAAAAGTCTATCCGCAGCTTAATAAAATCGCACGATTGGAGCAGTAACACCAAAAAATAAGTCCTGGAAGTGAAGGAGTTAAGTCTGTACCTTTTGACCTCATTCCCTGTACTGTTGTCCACGCTTCACTACTTTCCACCATTTGTACAGGTAGGTCTCAGTATAGGTCATGAGCGTGTCCCAGAATATCACAGCGTTTATCATACGCCTGTTACTGTATTCTGGGGGGAAACTTGTGAATCAGCTTGACATGTAGCACAGGAACTTTAGCAGGCAATCTTTCTGAAATATTTACATTACTGGGTTTTTATTAACAAGTAAATACAGCAAGAAAGCGACTTAAAACGAGAACTTATTTTATCAGTATGTTAAGTTGCAATGCTCTCCATTTCCCCCCCTCCCCCACCATCTCACTCCTGTATCCTTGCTACTGTGTGTGTGTGTGTGTGTGTGTGTGTGTGCGCTTAATAATTCCTGTTGCATCCATTCCTTAACCTCTTCAACCCTATGACGTCGTGCTTGGTCTATTTCTATCACCGCTAGACCATTTTATTTACATTTAGAGAGCTTATCAAACAGGGAATGTTAATATAGTCTTAGATAACCCCCATCATTATTGCAAGTCTATCCTAAGATCAATTAGATCGTCTGGAGGAAGCAAGCATAAAATAAGAAACTGCGTCATCGGAATGAAGAGATTACAATTACCACCTTTGTTTTAACTACATATCGGAACTCCTTCACATTCTCCGTAACAAACAGCCTCGTCACAATTTGTTTCCGTGCTTTTGAATAACACCATCACTTTTCCTCTTGCCTTCATCATCTTTTAAATTTCAACTTTTACTGACATCATCAAAATGTAACTATTTACCTTTGCCCCCAAACACCACTTTACCTTCGGCTGACAGAGGTGCATACACGTCCCGTTCATTACCTCTTCTCCGTAGAATCATCCCTCACATTCACCTCGCTGAGTACCCCACCCATTTATTTAGTGTCATAAATGGTGACGTGACATATTTCAGCTTTATTCCATTACTGAACTAGAATCCGCAGTCTACTTATCATTTAGTCTCATAGCTTTATATATATACACAGTCAGTTTCATGTACTCTGAAGTCATTTACCGTTCCCCTCATACTCCTCAGTACCTTTCAGGGTGTTTGCCAGGCTACTTGTTTTAAAGCCTTATCCAGATCTGTAAATCTTAAGGGAAATAAAAGCTGTTCACTTCTAAAACTTCTGTCAGACGATATAAGCATGCTTATTATCTCATCAATATATCTTTCGCCGTTTTTGAAGCTACCGTGTTTTTACTATTCAGTAATTTCATTAACATCCGGTCAGTACTCGGTCTTATAGTTTTAGTACTGCGGTGAACAAGCAGATATCCCTGTGGTTCCCGCTTGCTCTTCTCTCACTCTCTTTGCAATACTGGATGCTGTGATATCTTCCCTCCAGTCCTCAGGCACTTTCCCTTGTTTCCACGCTTATCTATACAGCTGCCAACTCATCCATTTCCTCTTTCCCTCCTCATAGCAGAACTTCTCCATACACACCATTCGCCTGGGTCTGTTTACTGTCTTTAATGTGTTTTTAGTGGCGAGTATAGTATTTCTTTACTGATTCTCTCTCTGTCTCTCTCTCTCTCTCTCTCTCTCTCTCTCTCTCTCTCTCTCTCTCTCTCTATCTATCTATCTATCTATCTATCTATCTATCTATCTCTATCTCTCTCTCTCTCTCTCATCTAAGCCTCTCAGAGCCGGATAGTATAGCATTCATTTCCTTCACTACACTGGTAATCACTTTTTTCTCCATTTCTTCAGTGCTTCAGGCCATGCCAGTGACTCTCCTCCATCCATTCCCTTCACTCCCCTGCTGCTTCCACTTCCACATAACTTTGTACTTCTTTTCAAAAGATCCTCTAAATGTCCTGTGTTTAGTCGTGATATTAACCGTCTCCCAGATTCCTCGTTTACATCCTTCCCACTTTACTACTCTTTTCACTGCCCTCCTTTCGGTCACATACACTTCCATTTTTATCCCTCGCTCTCCCCCTCCTGTCATCATTCCTCCTGTCTTGGTTACTCACGCAACAAAAAACGTATCTGAGTGACCAGTGCTACTCGTGATGTCTAATACCAACTGATCATTTTTCATGCACATATGGAACGTTAAGGATACCCGCACTAATAACGGAAAAAGCGAATTGTTACCAGCAAGCGATACTGTGCATCAGTGAGTGAGTATGCCCGTGAATACCGTGCAGTTTTAAATTTTTTATTGAGTTCCTCGCCCCCGACTCTTTCTTACTGACAGATTCATTGATGCTTGAAGGAAACGAAGGAGAAAGGTGCATATTATCATCCACAGATGAAAGATAATATGCACCTCAGCCCAGTACGTCACATTCAACCGTCAGTGAATCCAGCCATGAAACTGAGGCAGGAGAGGCGAACGGACATTAGTATTTTGACGGTACCTCTCACGGGTTGCATTTGGCCCCATCAGGTGACACATCACATTACTACCATTGTAACTCATAGGCGTGAAAGATGCCTTGCTTGTAATATTATTATTGGAGTTTACATTAGGATTATTTGGACTCACCTTTGCTGATACGTAGGATGATTTGCTTCAGCCTCTTGCAGGGATGTAAAATGAATTCTTTCTTGAACGCTTGTGAAGGATGTGTATCAGTAGTGAAAGATACTGTGTGACTATTAGACAGTTTCTGTTAACATCTCACGTGACTTTTCACCCTAAAATAAGACGTATGATACTTCCTGTCATCCATATATGTTTCCTTTTAAACCGTTTCATTTTACAAGGTGAATTTGCTCATACAGAAATGAAAATATCTGAAAGTTACTTCAGTATAATATTTCAAAAGCTGTCTTTAGACAAACTGGATCTTGGCCTTGCTTAGTTTCAGCAACATCTGCAATCACAATCTTCCACACACCCTCCTTCATTCAGATTCACACTCGTTCAGTCTCTCAAATTCACACCTCCCCATACATATTTATGGGCACACTCATTCACGCTTCGCTCTCAAACACTTGCACACTCACTCGCCTACTATCTCGCTGTTGCCCACACCCATGTTCTCATGACCCTGCTTACCCACACCAACGCTTACTCTCACTTGCAGACTTACTTACTCTCATCCACACCCTCGCTCTTACATACACCCTCCTTCTGTCCTACCCATTCCTTCACTTATTCTCACTTACTCTAACCCTTACCCACACTCACTCATTCTCTCATCCAAGCCGTCACTCACTCTCACCCACACCGTCACTCATTCTTACCCACACCTTCCCCCACTTTTGTTTACACCCTTTCTCTCTCAAATACATCCCTTACCCAGCTGCATGAACACCCCTCATTATCTCCCACCCATATCCTCACTATCATCCACACGCTCACTCACGTACAGTACACTCCCATTCACAAGCTCACTCATCTCACTCGTACCACACATCCTCACTCTTACCACACATTCTCACTCACCCACATCCCCACTGTCACCCACATCCTCACTCCCACCCACACCCTCATTCACTTTCACCCACACCTTCTTTGGCGTTCACCCTCTCCCACTGTCTTCCATAACCCCATAACCCACATTCTCATCCTGACATGCAGCCACATCCTCTCTCCCACCCACACCCTCATTCACTTTCACCCACACTCAGTCATCCATAACCTCATAACCCACATTCTCATCCTGACTTGTAGCCACATCCTCACTCTCACATACACACTACTAATGACATAAACTCTCAGGTCACTCACACGGTTATCTTTCTTCTCCCTCACACCTACATCTGTCATCTTCTCTACACCGTCAGCCTGACTCTCTTGCACACATCTTCCTCTCTCCCACACTTTCCTCTTCCTCTTATCTCGTTCACAGCCTCCTCTCCATCCTCCCTTTATCTCTCGTACCTTCCTTTTTCTTCTCTCTTTTCTCACCCACACATTCTTCTCCTCCCCCTCCCCCAAATATTCGTCCCTCTTCTCCCACACGAGCATACCTTCCTCTCTTCTCCCCTTCTCTCTCACACCCACACCTTCCCCTCTCCTCTCCCTTTCCTCCCCTCTCCTCTCTCTTTCCTCCCTTCCCCTCTCCCTTTCCTCCCCTTCCCTCTCCCTTTCCTCCCCCCCTCTCCCTTTCCTCCCCTCCCCTCTCCCTTTCCTCCCCTCCTCACCTATCCATCCTCTCCCCCACACGCCTCCCCAGTCATTAGTTCCGTGAATGTGTTGTCCTAATTTGCACGTGCTTAGTGTTGAAGGAAGAGCTCAAGCCTTGCCCTGCACCCCCCGTCCGTCGCACCTGACTCATGTTTTGTTGACCTGACTCTTACCTCGCTGATGCATGGCCAGAGGGAGAGGTGAGGGAGGAAGGAATAAGTGGAGAATGAGGAATAATTGAGGAGGAAAAGAAGTGGTATAAAATTTGGAGAAGGAGGAAGGGTGTTATGAAGAGTATTGCTAGTATTAGGAGGAGGACTTACTGGAATTGTAATATTAGGAGGTAGAGGAGGAATATTAGGAGTATTATAAGTAGTATAAGTAACATTAGGAGGAGGAGGAATATTAGGAGTATTAGAGATATTAGGAGGAGAAGGAATATTAGGACTGTTAGTTCGGAATAATAGGACCATGATTAGGAGCAGAGAGAATATTGGGACTTTTAGGTAGAAGTATTAGGAACATGATAAGGAGAAGGGAGAATCCATCTATCTATTGCCAGACGCCTTAATCCCGTAAGGGGTTGCCACAAACAAATTGCCTCCATGTCGCCCTGTCCCCCGCCATTTCATTGTTCTGCTCCCAACTAACACCGCCTTCTCTCATATACCTCGCCACTCCATCCCTCCATCTCATCCTTGGCCTCCCCCTCCCTCTCCCCCCTCCACATCACTCACATACACTCTCTTCGTCAGTCTCTCACCCTCCATCCTCTCCACATGGCCAAATCACCTCAGTGTGTTTCTTCTGACGCTTCCCATCACATCCACATCCACAGCAAAACGCTCCTTCACTTCCTCATTTGTCAGTCTGTCTCTCCATGTGACTCCACATGCTTCTCTCAAATAACTCATTTCCACTGCTCTCACTCTTGAATTCTGTCAATCCAACAAGGTCCAAGAATCACTTCCATACGTTCGAGTTGGTATCACAATACTGTCATGTAGTAAATTTTTCACTTCCATGCTAACTTCCCTGTTTCTTATCACTGCCTTCAAGGAACCAGCAACCTTTCTTCCTTGTTGTACCCTTTCAAGCACTTCATCCTCTAAACTTCCGTCCTTACTCATCACACTACCCAAGTACTTAAACTCACTCACATTCTCCATTCCCTCCTCATCCAACCTCACTCTACGTTCACTGACTTCACCTCTTTCGAAGACCATAACTTTTCTCTTCCCTACATTCACCTTTAAATTCCGTTTCTTACACACACTCCCAAACTCATCCACCAAGCCTTGCAGCTCCCCTTCGTCTTCACATAACAACACAGTATCATCTGCAAACAACAGTACAGGGAGTTTCCAAACACTGTCCTCTCTCATAAGTGCCGCTCCAACATCCACTGCCCTACCTTGTATCTCTTTTATTACCCCATCCATATACAGACTGAACAACCATGGAGACATGACACATCCCTGTTTCAACCCAACCTTCAAATAGAAATATTCACTCAGTTCACTATCCACACGCACTGCAGCCTTAGCACCCTCATACATACTCTTCACAGCATTCAACAAATTCCTATCTACTCCATATATTCTTAATACTTTTCACAATCCTTGTCTATCCACCCTGTCATATGCTTTCTTCAAATCCATGAAGACCGCAAACAACTTCTTTCCCTTCTCTTGACACTTTTCCACTAAAGACCAAAGAATGAATATCTGATCTACACAACCTCTTCCCTTCCTAAAGCCTCCCTGTTCTTCTCCAACTAATTCCTCTGTTATTTCCCTAACTCTGTCAATAAGTATCCTACCGTTTACTTTTCCTATTACACTAAGACGACAACTTTACTCTTCCCTACATTTACCTTTAGATTCCGTTTCTTACACACTCTCTCAAACTATTTGGAGGAATATTAGGAGCATGATTAGGGAGAGGAAGAGGAGTATTAGGACTTATAGGAGGAGAATCAGGAGCGTGAGTAGCGTTGAAGGAAGAGCTCAGGCCTAACACCGCCCACCGTCCATCGCACCTGATTCATGTGTTGTTGCTCTGACTTGCCTCGATGATAAATGCTCGGGAGGAGGGTGTGAGGGGGATGGAGTTGGAGTGATTGGGGAAGGAGGAGGATCTGGGAACGAGCAAGGTTAATATGAGAGGTATTAGTAATGTCACTGGGAGTAAGGCTTTCAGTAGATGCGACTGGAAGAGGAGTTTTTGGAGCAGTAGGAGAAGTATCAGGAGGAAGAAAAGAGTATTTGGAAAAAGAAGTGTTACGTGGAGGAGGAGGAAGGGCAGGAGATGAAGGGACAGAAGATTGTACACACACACACACACACACACACACACACACACACACACACACACACACACACACACACACACACACACACACACACACACACACACACACACACACACACACACACAGAGTCGCTATCGTCTCCCAATCCTCCAAGCGGCTTTTCTCACACGTATTCACTTTGATGTAACGAGACACACAGATTGCACGTTTGTTGATGAGGTGGACGATCACTATGGCGTTGTGGAGAGGACGAGAAGACAAAAAAAATAAAATCATCATCGTCGGCGCCGTCATCGTTAGCATCGTTTCTATCATCATCATCATCATCATCATCACCTGGAATGTAACCTTGACCCTCGGCTTGGCTTTTGTTTGATCTGCACCAGAATCGTATGAGGTATTCGCAGACGCAACCACAACATACAGTACCGTCAACGTAAAGTCATACAGTATACAGAAACCGACAACTACCGTGCGTCTTCACTGTCCCAAATTTATGAGAAGGAAGATGTAGGCCATGGTAATGAAAATCCCAGTGAAAATATTATTGTAATAGTCATCAGCATTAGCATAAGGAGGAGAAAATGCATAAAAAATGAATGTGGAAAATGCATTACTGCTGATAAAATGCGACAGAAAAATTAAGTAAACAATTGCCTACCAAAGCAATAAAAAAAAGTGTTTTTTGGATTATGCATGAGACACCTGAACTGTTCGTTCTACCTCTTATTATTTCCTTAAACCATCATTAGAGTTACCTGTGAAATATATATATATATATATATATATATATATATATATATATATATATATATATATATATATATATACCCGGAATT
Source organism: Coenobita brevimanus (assembly GCF_032717465.1). Classification (NCBI taxonomy): domain Eukaryota; kingdom Metazoa; phylum Arthropoda; class Malacostraca; order Decapoda; family Coenobitidae; genus Coenobita; species Coenobita brevimanus. Next base: position 29,486,339 of record NC_137017.1, read on the forward strand.
TCTAGACGTGGCCTCTTTATTCTCACTGATTTATCACTGAAAAGGTACACAAATACAAAAAAAAAAATCACTAAAACTGTCAAAATAATCGAGCTACCGCCAGACGATTTCATTTAACTTAGGGAAGCACTCTAGTTGGCTTCACGTAACCACTTCAGTCTGAAAACTCTGCCCTAAAGTGAATACAAGCTTCTGGAAACAGCTTGAATGAAATTGTAGACGCCCTTGTAGTGAAAAGGCATTTAGAAGCTCGTGCCTTCATATTACTGATGACGGGAGACCAGTCTTAAGCCAAATCAAACTGACTGGCAGTAGTAAGAATATGAATAGTTAAGACTTCCATTATCGTATAAGGGTTTGAAACTAGTTCGTTCACCATAACTTGGACCAGATTGTCTTCCTTTTTTTTGGCTTATTTGACGTAGCTCAGTGGTGGAAAAAGATATAACAACGTCTCAGTATCCTGTCAGTAGCACTTCTTCATGACTAGCATCATATTCTACTGTTAATCTTGAACTGATCCCTGGAGAAACAGGGATGGCAAATTTTGGTCAAGTTAAAGGAAAAAGACTGCAGTGATGGTCAAGTGATTAGAGAGGTCGTGTGTTATTAAAAAAATGACCCTGGCTGAATCCCAGGCTGGGGCAGAGGATAGTATGATGAACTGAGTTTCGTGAAAAGAGATTTTTCTGATCTTAAGATCCACCGACATGTCATATAACCACCCACAGACAGTCCTAGCATGTATTCGATATGGACGGTCGGTATTAGTGCTGAAGTGGTGACGTGTGAAGGTGTTTGTCATTTGGGAGGACTTCTGGGTCACAGGGAACGGGCTGTCAAGTCTGTGGTTGGAGAAGAAGACACGTACAAAAATTCTCTTGATAATACTCACTGACAACGGTGAGATTGACGACGGCTGTGGTGGAGGGCGAGAGGAGGTAGTCGACCCTACAGGTGTACACGCCTTGGTCTTGTGCGTGGGCAGGTTCGAGGGATAGCGTGGGGGGTTCCGAGGACGGGATGAATCGAGCTCGTCCTCCAAGCTCGCCCTCGTCCGCCCACCCCACTCCTGACGTGAACTCCCCCTCCCGGGCATCGTAGCTACAGGGAAGAAAATGCTTTTGTTGGTGGAGAAAGAGAACCTGAGTGAAAGTGGATTTAATTGTGGAAAAAAGTGAGTGGTGGAGATTATAACATTCAACAGTATGGAGAAATAGAATAAAAGTGAATGATTAATGGGGAGGAGAAGGAAGAGTAGGGGAGATAATAAGAAACTGAGAAAAGTGAGTAGTAGAAAAAATGAAGACAAGTGAAGGATGGAAAAGAATGAGACATGAACCACTTCTGCTGAGCGTCATAGCTAATGGGAAGAAAATGGTTTTACTGGTGGAGGAAGAGGACAGAAGTGAATGAGGAAGGAAGCTGGAGATAAGAAAAGAAACAACGAAAACAATGCGTGATGGAGCCCCCCCCAAAAAAAAAAAAAAAAAGTGAGTGATGGAAATATGAATAAAAGAGAAAGACTGACCATTGAGGAAAAAAAAATCATCAGTAAAGAAGCAGGGGAAAAAAACAGTGAACAGAACATCATCCGCTCAGGCTTTCATCATGCCTGAGTAGTGGAGATAAGAAGAGAGAAAAACAAGTGCGTTGTGGAGATGAGAAAGGAGGAAAAAAACTGAGAGATGGTGATGAGAAGAAACAAAACAATGTGGACTGTTGAGATTAAAAAAAAAAAAAAAAAGACAGGCTAGAGTAAAAATTGGAGGAAAGTGTGTGATGGAGACTCAAGAAACAGATAAATGATGCCTGTAATTTGGTGGTGTAGAAAAGGGAGGGCGATGAGAGAAGTCACTGGTGGGTAAACTGAAGGAAAATGATGATGATGAGGAGGAGGAGGAGGTGGAGGAGGACGAGAAGGAAGGAAGAAAGGGAGGGAGGAAGGAAAGAAGAAAAAAAAGAAGAAACGATGAGAAGAGAAACCGCAAGCAGAAGAGGGAAAAGGAAAGACAGAGAAGGAGGAGGAGGAGGAGAAGGAGAAGGAAAATGCGGAGGAAGTGAAGGAGGAGAAGAAAAGAGGAGACGTAAACTGCCCCAGCCAAGCATCGTAACTGTCTGCAAGCAAACGGTTTATTGGTCTCGTCACTCTGAGATGCCCAAGATTCGACCGTCGTGAAGAAAAGAAGAAAAAAGTGAGAAGTGGATATGAGAAGGGAAAGAAGTAATGTGAGCAGTGAATAAAAATGATGAAAAATGAGGGTGAAGATAAATATAGCAGTTGTAGTAGTAGTAGTAGTAGTAGTAGTTGTAGTTGTAGTTGAGCCCCAGTTTCATTTGAACTGTGAACCCAGTGGACTGCATGCTGAAGCTGCCCTCCCCCTGCATCCCACTATCCTCCTTTAGGGAGATGGGGAGGGAGCTTAGGGACGTTTGTATAACCAGGCAGTGGGGAGCCTAGTTATTTCGGTGTCATCACGTGAAGGCATCTCTCTCAAGAAAAGATAAGTGAATGAGAAAAAAAAATAATGTGTGGTGGAGAAACGAAACGGAAAAAGGAATTTGGGTGGCAGAGAAAACAGAAACAGAAGAAAACTTCAATGGTCAAAAAAACTGGAGAAGGAAAAGTGTATTGAAGATAAGACTAGGAGGAGAAAGGAAAAGCGAGTAGCACAGAGAAGGAAAAAAAAAGTCGCTGGTGGGGAAATAGACGGAAAAAAAGAAGGGAAAGAGTAAGAACGTCGTAAGTATTGGGGGGAAGAAACGCTTTATTGATTCTCTCTCTCTCTCTCTCTCTCTCTCTCTCTCTCTCTCTCTCTCTCTCTCTCTCGTGCATATATGTGTCTGTTTGTCTTCGTCTTCCTCCTCCCTCTTTGTTTGTCTCAGCTCACCAAGATTCGACCGACGGTTCCCGGGGTTATGAAGTGAGGACGTTCGACTGCCATTGGCCGAACCAGGACGGAGGAAGTGAGGAGTGTAAGTTGAGAAGAACGGGAGATGAAAAGTGAGTGGTGGAGAAAGGAAGAGGAAATTTAGTGGTGGAGAAAAGAAATGGAGAGTGGTGGAGATCCGGATGAGAAAAGGAGAGTAGTGGAGATCTAAAAGAGGGCAGGAGAGTGGTGGAAGTCTGGAAAATGGAGAGTGGTGGAGATCTGAAAAAGAAGTGGTGGAGATCCGGATAAGAAAAGGAGAGTGGTGGAGATCTGGAAAAGAAGAGTGGTGGAGATCCAGATAAGAAAAGGAGAGTGGTGAAGATTTGGAAGAGAACCTGATTGGCGGAGAAAACAAAATCATAGAGTATCTGGAAAAAGAAAAGCTTGGATTAGAAAAGGAAATTCAGTGGTGGAGATAAGGAAAAAAAAATAGTGGACAAAAGATAAAAGCGTGATGGAGAAGAAAGTGTGGTGTGGGAAAGGGAAGTAAATTTTTGAGGAAAGAAGGAAAGTGATTGGCAAAGGAATTGGGGGGGAGAATGAGTGGTGGGAGGAATTGAAGATGAAAATGAATGAACAGGATGTTGAAAGAAAAGAGAATTGCGGGTAAGCTGAAGAAGAAAAGGAGCATAAGAGCAGTGGGAGGAACTGAAGGAATAAGTGAGTGGTTGGAGAAACTAAAGAAAAAAAGAATAGAAAACTGATTACATGTAGTGGGAACAATTGACGTGAAAAATGAAAAGTAAGTGGTGAGAGAGACTTAAATAATGAGACATAAGAAATGAAAATGTTGTAAAAACTTAAGAAGCAAAGGAGAATGATAAACGGAAGAAAAAGAAGGAGGTCGGGAAAGAATTTTGAAGAAGAAAACGAATACTTAAAAAAAATGAAGGAGAAATCAGATGAGGAAAAGAAATGATGAAGGGGATACTGAAGAAAGAAGTGAGTATTGAAGAAAACGAAGGAGAGTATAAAATGAATGGTGGAGAAAACTGAAGCTGGTAAACTGCAGAGACAGCGGGGGACATGAAACTCCCTCGCCTAGGATTCAAAGTTGAACCAGGTGGGAGGCAGGGAAGGAAAGTTTGTGCCTCGTAAGTTTCATTTTTCTCTCCTGGACTTGGCGGGAATGCAAGCTAGTGAATAAATGATGACATTGGACAGGGGAGGGTATGTGGAGTGTTGAGGACTTCACCTATAGTAAACCAAATAAAATCGTCTGGAGGTAACAAGACCATAATTGTACCTGAAAAAGTCCATGCACTGTCTACTGTAGAGGCGAACCTTCTTGCAGTCAAAGTGATGGCCAGAATTAACAGGAATATAATATGAAATGCCTGATCGTACTGACGGAGTTGGGATAGCATGTGAATATCTGTTGACGTCGGAAGAGAGAGAGAGAGAGAGAGAGACTTCCCTTTGAAAAGAGAGTGTCTGACGGTAAAATGAATTAGGTAGAAAGTAGGCCATTGTACAGAGAAAGATAAATGTTGACTATACCGTGGGAAAAGAGTGGTGGTAAAGTGGCTGAAGACTGCTTATGAACAATATTCTCCCCATAAGCCTGGTAAAATCATCTGTCAGTGGCATGAATAAAACATTAGGGGCGTCATCCTGCTGAGGGTGTTAACGTGTGATTTACTGATGACAGAGAAAAGCTTGAGGTGGGTAGGAGGTGAGCTGAAGATTTCCTTTGCAATAATTTCCCCATAAAGTGATTGTAAGCGTCAGGTGTTACTGTGAATAATGTAAAAAAAAAAAAGAAAAAAGAAGAAGGAAGAGAAAAAATGTCCTCGTACTGAAGGAGTCAGCTTGTGGATAGTATGAAATTTTGACGATGTTGAAAGTGGTGGATATCAGGAGAGATGTAGTATATATATATATATATATATATATATATATATATTTTTTTTTTAAGAGAAGTCTCCGCAAGTCTGAATAAACTGGATGGCAATAACATGTAACATTTTTAAAGAGGCATTAATGTACTGAGGGACTTAATATTTGTGATGACGCAGGGAAACATTTCAAAAGGGGTCATTACATTTCATTATACACTTTTCCTCACAAAAAAAAAAATTCAAGGTGGAAAACAAGAGTAAGTTAATGACAAAAGATGCGATCATAATTAAGGGAAAGTGTATTATTTTCGTATTAACGCTGGTAACGATAGAAGTTTTTATTAGCCCAGAGAAGACCTTTTATGATGAAAGACATAATGAAGGCGGTATTTAAGCCCGCAAATTCGTGAACTCTTTAATTAGATCGTCGTGAGGTAGGAAGGATTAGTGATAGGTAATCGGATTGAACAGAATAATGACGGAACCATTGGGTATTAGTAGAACTAAAGACATCCAGTGCACTAATGAGAGAGAGAGAGAGAGAGAGAGAGATCTGTCGTGGATGTAGGTGAAAATTAAGACATGAGTTGCAGTGTGTGTGTGTGTGTGTGTGTGTGGCCAGGTCGGTGGAAAGGTGGCCTGCATTCCCAATGGATCCAGGTTCGATTCCCGGCTGGAGCAGGCAAGTTTAAGGATTCAAATTTCGTTAATGCAGACTTTACTGAGCTACCAGAAAACCCACCGAGATTTCATAACTCCCCCTCCCCCGCTAATGCCAATACACCATTCTTTTGTGAGAGAGTCCTAGCAAGTATATGAAGAGTTTGTGTTAGCGCCGAAGTGGTGACATGTGGAGGTGTTATCTATGAGAACTGCTGGGCCTCAGGACACGTGCTTTGAAGCCTATGCCCAGGATCGGACACACGGAAAAAAAAAAAATGAGTTAGGTTGTGAGAGAGAGTGATTTTTGATGTGGTTGAGAATGTGGATACTGGTGAGAATGAGAAAGACTGATGGTGACACTGTGAGTGAGGGCGATTTAGAGAGTGTGGATGTGGGTGAGGTGTGGCTGAGATTAAGGTGAGAGTGAAGATGAGAGTGAGTGAAGATATGGGTGAGAGTGAGGGCGTTAGATTGATGGTGCGGATGAGACTGAAAGTGAATGTGGGTGAGACTTGGGTGAAGAAGTGGGTGAGATTTGGGTATTAGTGTGGAGTGAAATGTGTGTGGGTAAGATGTGGGTGAGAATAAGGGTGTGGGTTAGAGTCTTGTACAAACTTCGTAGCTTCTTGTAGTGTGATTTATAGATCAATTATACATAAGTTGTACTCTTGGATGAGTGGTAATTATACGTGAGTAGATACGTGATGAGATAACCTCAGTTCCCTTTGTCATGCAATGACAGTAGAGGTAAAGATGAGTATGGGACTAAGTATAATTTTATTTGTCTTGAATAATTAACTAAAAGTCTCTCACACACGAGTGAAAAGTATAGAGTCGAGTCCCGCTGTTACCTCCCAGACTTTTCTTGCTATACCCCTTCTCTCTCTCCCTCTCTGTACAACCTTTCGGTTCTATAGCTAGCCCCCTTCTGACTCTTTAATCCCTTCCTTCTCGTACAGGAGAGCTAGTGTCACATGTACTATACATGTGGGATTGTTCTAGAATCTTGTGTGTGTCTGTGTGTATGTAGCGTTTCTGGTGACATACTGTAGTGCACGTGTGGCATTCCTTACAGAAATGCGGACACATTTCCTTTCCCACTGAAATTGCAAAGACATTTCCTTTCCCACCTAGCCTAACTATCATTAAGACTACACATTTGTGCTCCTATCTGTTATGATTTGTATTATTATAATGTGGAGTCCTAACAAGAGTGAGGCTGTGAATGTGAGAGAATGTGTGAGAGAGTGATCTGGGATTTGGGTGTTCGTGTGCATAATTGATGACGTCATAAAATATGGATAAGCTTAAGGCTTCCCCTCCATTAGATTCTGGAGATATATTAACTTATGGATGATTATATAATTCACAATGGTAGGTGGCAGCGCCCACCATCTAATCTCTCTTATATAGTGCAACGCCTTCAGTTGGTTCTACACTGAATAAGCAGCCATTAAGGATGGAACCATTTACTGTATTGGGTGGTAACCATACAAACAGCATATGTACATGTGATGGTCAAGGGGATGAAGGCTCTCCAATCATGTATTGTCTGTTAGAGTTGTGCCCGTACAAACCATTCCCCCCCCCCTCTTTTTTCTAATATATACTATATATATATATATATATATATATATATATATATATATATATATATATATATATATATATATATATATATATATATATATTGCGCTGATTACTTTTTTCAACAGAGGGAGGGTGTCTTGTAGTAATGAGGGTAATGAAGACGATACCTGACCTCTCCAGTCCAAAAAGTCTCTCAATTCGGAATAAAGCCGTCGGAAGGCAGGAAGGATGTTATAGAAAATACATTACCCAAATGAGATGCGTAACTCTTAGGAAGGGGGATATATTGCTCACATAATGCAGTTCAAGAGCGAGCGAGTGGTCACTGTCTCCTTGACTGTTTGTAGGAAACGACCTAACCCCCGGCACCTACGCTTCTGAGGAGGTGATCAAGGATTTGATGTTGTCTGGAAGGATGAATGTATGAATGATGACAAGGGAATGATAGGACGTGGACTGAAGACATATATTTGTATAATATATATTTAGGATCTACGAATCATAGAAGCAGAAGCGTGAAATGCCAGCAGTGTCGGAAAGAGTGTGAGGTAAGATAAAGGAACGTTATTTTGTGAATAGTACATGACTGAGAAATTTGAGTTTCAGTAACTTAAAGACGTCGCTTGAGCTGAGTATCCTTAATCCAGAGATAAAAACATGGGATTATATATATATATATATATATATATATATATATATGACCGAAAAAGGTATCAGGCATGCTGTACATTTTTAAGGGGTTTTGAGAGGAAATATTGTAGGCTATGCACTAATACAGCGCAAAAACCAGCAGGAGGTTGGGTGCACTGTGTGCTCAGCACAGTAGTAAAGCGCGCACGCACACGCACGCGCACAAGCGCACACACACACACACACACACACACACACACACACACACACACACACACACACACACACACACACACACACACACACAACACAACACATGGCACGAGAAAATAAGGACAGAAAATTCCAGTTCCTCAGACTGAACAAGGAGGTGAGGGTGGGTGGGAGGGTAGACGGGGTTGGGTAGGTGTTGGGTGTGCCAAGGGGGTGGCTGAAGGAGAGAAGGGAATGAGGAAGCGGTAGAGCAGGAGGCCGGGAAATCAATTAGCAGGAAGTACCCTAATCAGACCGACGGAATTAGCAGGTTGTCGCTTCGTTGTCTGCGCCGTCATCACTTATATTACCTCCCTCAATATTAGCAGAGAGAGAGTGTGTCCTGATTACGCAGAGCTTCAGAGACCCAGAGAGACAGAGAGTCGGGCCTCGTTGTGGTAATCAGTTTAGGGTACGTGGCTGGGTGGGTGGGTGTGAATGGGAAGGTGTGGGGTGGATAATATGTGAGACGTAGGGAGGCTAGGTTATTCTCTCTCTCTCTCTCTCTCTCTCTCTCTCTCTCTCTCTCTCTCTCTCTCTCTCTCTCTCTCTCTCTCTCTCTCTCTCTCTCTCTCTCTCTCTCTCTCAACAGGTCTCATTTGATCCTCATGAGCGTCGTGAATACACTAGATGAGAGCTGCCCATGTTGCAATAATCGGTTTAGGGTGTGTTGCGAGGTCTCCATCAACTGCTAGGGAAGGGAGAGTGATGAGGGGATAGGGAGGGATGGAGCGGGGTGTGGAGTTGGCATTTTATCTATTTTTATCCATGCATCTGAGTAACTGTTACTTCCTTTTCTTCAATAATTTTTTACTCTTTTACGTATCTTTTTCCCATTATCAAGTAATCTGTCTGCCACTCTTCTTCACCGTTACTCATTTCCTCCTCCTGCCTTGTGTTCCATATTATCGTTTCACTTTCTACCTCTCTTTGCCATCTTATCTCATCTTCGCTGTTTCTGCCATTTTTTTGCCTTTTCTCATATTCTTTGCCGATTTTTTTTATTGTCATTTAATATTTTTTCCTCTTTTTCGTACTTTATTCTTACTCTCTCTTCCGGTTTCATCATATCTCGTTTTCTGTTTGTCTTCCCTTTTCATCATTCCTCATATTCAATTTGTAAATTTCTTTTTAATTTGCCTCATTTTCCCTGTCAGCGTTTCTCAGTCACCTTACCTGTTTTTCCTCCTCTGGTCCTCTTTTCCAGTCATGGCTAACCTTTCTTACCTTTTTTTTTTTTTTTTTTCCATATAAAATTATTCTCCATTACTGCTTGTTTGCCATTTCGTCCCCCATTCTTTGTTTGTTGATTACGTTTTCATTGTATTTCTTTCCGTGTGGGATGATTTCTTCTTGTTTTGTCACTTCATTTATGTGTATATACTTCTTCATCCCAACCTTTATGCCTATTTTACCTGTTCTCATTGGTTTTTCTGAATATCTTGACGACATGCATGGTTTATCCCCTTCATACGATTTTATATTCCGCAGATAATGGCGATGAAAAAGGTATTTTTATTGAAAAGGCTAAATAAAAATGGGATAGAACACACACACACACACACACACACACACACACACACACACACACACACACACACACACACACACACACACACACACACACACACCTGCAAACAAGAGCCCTCCAAACACCTGCAAGTAAATCACACCCCTGCATACATGATACACACACACCTGCGTAGGGAGGCAAGGGGAGGAGAGTGGGAGCTGATAATGAGTATGACAATAGAGCTAATGCAGGAGGGAGGGGAGCAGTGATTCCAGGGTGCCTGCAGCGAAGGTGAATGACGGAAGTGAATGATGGAAGTGAGTGATGGAAGAGGGTGATGGAAGTAAATGATGGAAGTGGATGGTGGAAGTGGATGGTGGAAGTGGATGGTGGAAGTGAATGTTAAGTGAATGTTAAAAGTGAATTGTGTGAGTGATAGAAGAGAATGATGGAAGAGAATGATGGAAGTGAGTGATGGAAGTGAGTGATGGAAGCGAGTGTTGGAAGCGAGTGATGGAAGCGAATGGTGGAAGCGAATGGTGGGAGCGAATGGTGGAAGCGAATGATGGAAGTGAATGATGGAAGTGAGTGATGGAAGTGAATGGTAGACGGTGACTGAGGCGGGAATCATTGAGGGAAGGGTGGTTTCAGATACAAGCAGTAATAGTTAATGATCACAGTGGATGAAGGAAGTGAATAATGAACAAAGATTGAGGCAGGGAGGAATCGTGGTTTCAAGCACGAGCAGTGAAAGTGAGTGACCAACAGTTAAGCAAGTAGTGAAAGTGAATGTTGGACAGTAAATAAGTTAATGAAAATGAATGAACGTTTATTCATGAGGCTGAAAGTCAG